>NW_017731884.1:1080151-1092417 GCF_001890085.2 Hipposideros armiger | reverse complement strand
AGTGTTCTGCAAGACGAGCAGACATTCCTAATATGTTTTAACTTGGTAAATGAGCGATGTCTTGCAATACGAGTAGTTTGTTTCCAGAATGAATTATGCAAACCAAGGTGTCACTGTATATTCTTTAAATGAAGACATAATAGCTTAGTGTTCAAAATTGTTTCTTCAGAGATTCTCCGGAATCTGTCACAGTGAGGGTGTGATGATTTTTCAAAACATATATACAACATCATGGTGTTTCATTCCAAGAAGACTTTAAGAAACAAAATCATCAGATCAAAGGATGTGAAAGTGTTCTATTTCTCCCACCTTCTGTAGAACCATTTTCTTAAATATTCACAGGGTTCCTCAGTAGTAGTTCTCATTTGGTCAAGTAGCACATGCTGCCGATATTTATCCTAAATCCTTTCTCCTGAAATAACATTATACTCAGTGTCAACAGTATACATCTCCCCACCCTGGCACTGGGTTACTGAATTAATAAACGGACTCATCATTAGCTTCATAAGTCAGTTCCTTTAATTAATTTCCCATAGAAATTGGACTTGAAAATCTTTATGTCCAGCCATCTCCTCTCCTTTCTTCCTAACTTTCAAGGCCTTTGTAGTCCCTGTGTGAGCCTGTATGGCCCCTTTATTTAAATTAGGAATTGCATCCTCTAGGTGGATGCCACATCATGGTATGGCTTGGTGGGAGGGAGGTGAGCTCGATTTCGACTCCCACTTTCTTTTCCATTCGACTGAGTTGTCCTTATACAATGAACAAGGTTCCAGCCATACGCAGCGGTCCTCATCATTTTGCAGTCTCTCATCCCTTTATGGGAATCAAACATATGCCAGAACTTTGGAAGGGATATAATAAGCCAACTCAGAATTTGGTATAAAATCAAGTATTTCATAGCTATGAGGAATAAATACTTAGATCCAAGAAAATGTTGATATTATGATACTGAGAATCCCTAGAAGAGAAAACAGGCACAAGAAATTCGAAACCAAGTCCAGATAATTTTAACTTGGAGCATGCCATTTAACCTCAGGGCCAGAGAGTTTCCATATATGTAATACTGGATACATTTTTAAGATTCTTTTTATTATGTATTTTGGAGATCTGGAGGGCCTTTTGATACCCTTAAAACTTATCACTTAGAGAATTATCTATTTTTTCTGTTTCAAAGACTAAGCTAACACGGCTTTGTGGTTAGGTAGACGTGTTTTCAAATCTTGAGTTTTATATATCCTGGGTCAACTACTAAATCTTTTTGCACTGTTTTATCCTGTGTGAAGAAGGAAGTAGTGGTTTAAGTGGGATAGTGTTGGTAAGGCTCTGATATTTGTAGGTACCTGGACTTGAGAACATTGCTTTCTTTTCCTGTTCTGAGGCCAGCCCTGAGCAAACCTCAGTCAAGCAGGTTATTTTAGTATCTCAAAGGATTAGGATCATCACTGTGCTTGTGTTATATAAATAAATAAACAAAAGTTTTGTCATATGAAACTCTGAGATGGATTTTCAAAGAGCATTATTTTTATAAGTAAATAGTTTGATTTCATTACCATAAATAGCCCTATGACTATCTTGAGCAACATCAATTATTACTAAAAAATTGTAGATTCCTTTCTAAATGAAACAACTGAGATTCTCTTTTTAACTTATAGCGACAGAAGAAGGAGAAATTGGGTTTAAATTCCTTGAAAATTGACTCATTAATATTTATTTCTTCCAACTTCAAAGTGATTTATAAGCTGTTTATCAAGCTTTGATAACTAGTTCACACATCAATGAATTTAACAAATTCAAAATAAATTACTGGAGAGCCAGAAAATAATGACTTTCTCACATTCCCAAAGTAATCTCTGAGATCTAGTACTTCTAAGCCTAGTCTCAGTAAGCACATATTTTCACTTTAAGGAAACCACAGTGGTACCTGATGTATCATATTTCAGTTGGATGAATTTCGACTGGCAAAAAAAAATGTTTTCAATTTCCAGAGAAAATCATGTCTTCTATTTGGTAAACCGTTAGAGAAACACATGCCTGTGAATCCTTCATCTTTTGGAAATTTGGCCTCTGCACATGTAGACCATGGGAGACGGGGATCTCCAATTTGGCTCTTTAATAACTTCTGAGGTTGAAATGATTGGCAGTGGGAAGACCCATGTACCTCATGACGTATGTCTAAATTATTTTAGGAACACATTAGTTTACAAGATTGAATAATTTCTGAATAAATATTTCATAAAATTTTTAAAATGTTACATGATTTGTGATTTTATCTTTCTGAGAAATATTGTGGTACAAATTACTTGAGAATTATTACTGATAACCATAATTCTTTATTTCTACCTTATTTTCTAAGAAAGGGGAATTTTTTAACTGTCTTGTGAAGGACTGAACGCCTATAAAGGGAAATCTGGATAAAGATCTCTCATAGCAGTGGTCCATTGAGTTTGTGGACAGCTACAGTTGTTGGCAAGTTCATCCTTACGTGAATGTATATCTGCATTCTAACCTGGCATAGATGGTACTCTAAATGTATTGTAGTTCTTTGAAGATAGGGAATAAAGTCTCAGCCATCTTAGACTTCAGATATTTGAAAACTATTATTCTGCCTCTTGGCCTGACATTTTCTCCAGGCTATTCATTCCCAATTTATTCAGTTCTTCTATATATACTTTCTTTTCAAGATCACTACTTTAACCACACAGCTCTCCGTCTTGCTCTCCTGGAGGACATGCTGAGTCAGGAGAAGTCGGCTAGATTGGAGGGACCATCGGGATTGGTAACTGGTGGACCCAGGGATGGATCTTTTCATTCATTCCCTTATTGTCACAGCCAAATATTCCTCCTTCCTCAGTCTGGTATCTGGAGGATTCCTGGTTGTAGCCTCAGGCCTCTGCTAAAAGCACTTTTTTTTTTTTTTTTGGGGGGAAAACAAGGAAGAATAGTTTTCAGAAAATTGAAGGTCTTCCTCTCAATCAATTTTTGTGTCATGCGTTCATTTGCTTTCTTGTTATCAAAGTTTCTCTGAACTAAGAAATCTCTCATCCCAATAACATGAGCTTTTTAATTTTTCTGAAATAATTTTGCTTTACTTTTATAAGTGTGTAGCTGTTCATATGCATCACTGATGTTTTTAGCTGGTTAAGAATGATTCTCCTCCCCCTTAAATGGGGTAAGTTTTCTCTAAATTGGATACTGCATAAACATTTGTTTATTTGTCTTGATGAAGTTCAGCCAAGGTCTTGATATTTCTGTTGGAGTTTTTGTATCTCTCTTTCTACCTGGGTATTTTCTGAATGCTACAAAGATTTCTTGGTTGGAGTTTTTTCTAATTGTTTTTAAGTGCACTGATAGTTTTAGCTTCTACAGTTAGTTCTGGTACATTTGTTGTCCTTTTTTTCTTTGAGAGATTGTAAGCTGGTATTTAACTCTGTCACATAAATCAACAGTCCTTTGGATTCATCAATTAAGAGGACTCTGTTTTCTGATTTTTTGATATATCCAAATCCACATTCCTGCAATCCATGTTGTCTTCCCCAAGAGTAGCAGTGGAGTGGCTCATCTACAGCAAGTATTCACTTAGAGGCTTGATCTGACTTTATTATTAAAACCTTACTCCCCAAGCAGGCTTTCTAATTTTTTTTTTCTCTTTAGTAAATTTGAGATTCTTTTAAAATTTTTTTATTAAATGTATTGGGGTGACATTGGTTAGTAAAATTATATAGGTTTAAAATGTACATTTCTATAATACATCATCTATATATTGCATTGTGCGTTCACCACCCAGTATATGATGATGGAAGGAGAACATTTTGAGATTCTTTTGAAAGCAGTGTATGCTTCTCTGAAGACTGGACTTTTCCTCCACAGCCTCTGTCCATGCTGTCTGAAGCTCTTCTCCATTCTTGTTACGGTTTTTGAAAGCTGTTTTGGTTGCAGCTACTTGATGTTGAATTTGCTTGCATGTATCTTCTAAGGAATTAATGTTGCTTTAATATCAGCCGTCAGCTGAACTTGTATACATTTAGAATTTTCTTCTTTTCATGCTTTCTGTAAGTATCTAGTTTAAGCCCAAGTAAAGAGCAGTAGCTTTCCAGCTCTTTATTCATGGGCTTCACGTTTACTATGTCTTATAGTAACTTCTGAAGTTTGGCTTCTAGTATAGTTGATTTAAGGTCTCTAAACTCTCTTGCCAAGTGGCAAAACTTCTCAGCAATTTGATGTTTTTCCTCTAGAGGGACAGGCCCTCCAGTGGCCAGTTCTTTGTCTCTCCTTACAGAATAATAAAAGGTTTTAAACACAGAAATTCACTCTCTGATTATAAAACCACCATCTCTCCCATCTTGGGGAGCTGGGCCTGGGCTAAGTTCCCCTGGCACAACCCCCAGTGCTGGGCTCGGAGCCATCAGAATCAGCATTACACAGAGCACCGCAGCATCAGGGGGCACTCCATGGACCCCAAGGCCACTGATGTCCCACCTCAGGCTGCCATGACTCTCTTCCCACAACAGACCTCACAGCCCCACACTGAGTATTCTGCCCAGAACTTCTTGTGCCTAGAAACCAGAACGGACCTCAGTGGAGGTGGTAGAATTGACAAGAAAAGCAGTGGCTACCAAACTTCCCCACACCTTGACCCTCAAAGTCATTTTTTATATCACATGACCCTGGGGCTATGGACTGGGCTATGTGGGCCAGAGAGCGTGGCCACCCTGGGCTTGTCCTGTGTGTCCCAAGAACTAAGCAGGGAAATGTTTTGCTACATCTATAATGTATAATGTTTATAATGTTTGTATAATGTTTGAGAAGCTCCACAGTGGAGGCTTGCAGGCCCCCAACACGGGCCACTGATCCTCTTCTTTTTCAAATTTTAAATTTTGTGACCTTCGAGACCTAATCTAGCCCATGGTGATCAGAGAAGACTCCTGACACTCAGTGGTCCCCTTGGTTTGTGTCTGGCTGGCCTTGGATGTTTGTGGGGAAGGGTGTGAGGCAGTATGATAGGCCCTGGGTAGAGCTTCTACTCACTTCTCTATTTTCACATTTAACATCTAAGGAGGAAATAATAGGAATTTTCAAAGCATTTACATTTCAAGAATGTTCAGTTTAACTACGTGATCTTTGGCTCCGTTGCCATTTTTTCCCTCTGACTGTACTCCAGAGCCTGCGTGGACCAGATGGGCTAGTGGCTGAGCTCTAACTCTTCAGCAGCTGTGATTTGAGACTGGTGGAACTCCCTACTTTTTAAAACTGAGACTGGCTCTTTCCTTATACCATTTTCAGCCACTTTCTGTTTATTTGGAGACTAGAATAAGTAGATGAGACATTGCAGCAGTTCATGCTGCAATTCCTGCAAAATTATCTGGGGAAATGTAAATAGTGATAGAAATAGAAACCCAGGAAAGGTGCATGTAGGGTGTGAGAGAGTCAGTGCTATTATGTACCAAGCACTTCAATGACCTTTGAGCTGTATTTGCCAGTACAATATGGATAGTCTGATTTGAAGAATATTTCACCTCATTTCATGAACCAACAATAGATGTTTGATGCTAGATATCACAGTTGGGAAAGGAGGTGTGCATTTCAAAGTGACCTCCAGGTTTTGATCTAAGGATAGGAAACCTTTGTCCTCCAACTGGACAGAGAGGGACTCTAACAACAATCTACTATATTGACAAATGCTATATTGTTATAACTTCTCTCAATAAAATAGTATTGAAAAATTGTCTGAAAAATGAAAAGAAGGCAAAACATTACTCCATATGCTTTCAATGATTTAATAGGGTAAACCACCTGAGTCATTTCTAAGTATATGTGATTTTTTTAAAAACATTACTGTTTTACTTACCATAAGGGCTGTACTATGCTCTTTAAAGTTAGATGTTAATTTGAAGAAGATTGATACTTTACAAATAATTTTTGTATTGTTGAATTGCAAGTTATTTTTGAGGAGAGAAAACCACAAAGTTACAGCTTTATTTACCTGAAAAATATTAATTTTATCTTTTACATCTAACATTTGAATATTATTTCAGTGTCCTTCTTTCATTGACTGTAGTGCTAATCTCTGGTATTCACCTTGTAAGCTGCTTTATTGTGCTGCTTATTCCTTTATTAAACAATTGAATCCATCTTTCCAAACTGTTCATTATATATTAGTTTTAGGACCATATTTTAATTTTTTGAAAATTATTCTTTGACCTAACATACTGAGGTAAAAAACAAGGCATTAGAAGGAATATTGCTTGTAATGAATAGAACTTTTTTTTTTTTGTAGGAAGTGACAGAAACTTAAATTCATTTAACTCTTCTAAGGAAGAGGGTGAATACTGACCATATAACTAAAAAGTCAAATGGTACAGATACTGAAGGTCTGATTTGATCTAGTTCTTCATAACAGTTATCAGGGTTTTTCTGTACTTTTCAGTGAAGCTTTTGTTTATGTTGGTGTGTTTCTCAGGCAGGCTGTCTGCAAGCGGTGGCGAGGTAGGCCATGAAACCTCAAAGCTGAGCTCACCATCCATCAGTTTAGCAAGAAAAATAGGGCTTATTTTTCTCATTGATCAAAATGCCCTATGCTCTGGTTTTGGTCCTCCTCCCTGAGACATTTACTGACACTCTGACTGGTCACCTTTGGGTCATATTCCCAATCTTGAGCCTCAAGTGGGGTCAGCTGACCTAAATATGTCAGCAGAGAGTTAGAGAGGGTGTTCCCAGACGATGAATACAAGACAACAACAAAAACAGAAAACAAAAGAGAAAAATCAAACAAAGAAGAAATGAAGAAGTATGCTTTATAATAATAAAGGATGCAATTCATAATGAATATCTGTTAAGAATGCGTCAGATATCATCAACATACGTGTAGCAATACATTAAGAGACAAAAGTAATACACATAAATATGTAATTGAACCCACAAGTTTGTATGCCCAACATGCACTAAGACCAATCACTAAAGCATCGAGTATGAAACAAGGAAAGAATTTATTTCAAGAGGCAGCCCAATGAGGAGATGGGGAAAAAGCCCAAATTCGTCTCCCCACACCATGTTCAGGGCAGGGTTTTAAGGGGTAGGGAGAACAGGTATGTGGAAGTGTTGGTGGGGTCAGGTTTAGGGAAGGACCTTGGAAGTTGACCATTTATGGGAAGGGACCTCAGCACTGGATCTTCCTGGACAGTGAACCCGTTGTGACTGAAAGGCTTCTGATGTTCAAGTCCTGGTCATGCCCTGGTCCTTTGGTTTCATGAGGACTTCCGTTCCAGGTGCATCTTGAGGTGAAAGCTCTCTCCTTTTTGTGCTTTGGCTTTGGATTGTTGTCTCTGAAAGGCAACTCAGTATCTTGTTAGAAACAGAATAGGACCATTTTGAGCTGGTGCTGTAGATACAAATATACAAATGAAAGATAAAACATAACAGAAATAGAAAACTTAATCAAATGTTAGAACTATTATATACTTCCAAGAGCATAATGGAATTACTGGAAGCATTTGCTTTAAAATCAGAAATAAGACATTATCCTGTCATGTATTACATACACTCTCCAAGGTAATAGTTACATGAAGGCACTAATTAATGCAATTAGATAACACATCAATAAAAATAACAGAATGAAGACGGGCAAAGGATTTAAATAGACATTCTCAAAAGAAGGTATACAAATAGCTAATAAACATATGAAAAGATGTTCTACATCATTAGTCGTTTGAAAAGATTTCCTACATCATTAGTCATGTAAACAAAAACAACAGTGAGACAATAGGATACTATTTCATATCCCTAGAATGTCTGTAATATTAATATAAACAATGGACGATAACAAATGTTGGTAGGGCTGTGGAGAAATCTGAACACTCATACATTGCTGGGGGAATTGTAAAATGGTAGAGCCACTTTGCAAAACAGTTTGGCAGTTGGTCATACAGTTAAATATAGAGTACCATATGACCCAGCAATTCCAGGCCAAGGTATATACCCAAGAGAATTGAATACAAAAACAAAAACAAAATATGTAGATATTCATGGCAACTTTATTCATAATAGCCAACAAGTATTAATGCCCTACATGTTCATCAACTGGTAGATGGGTAAATAAAAATCTTTTTCAGTCATATAATGGAATATTATTTGGCAATAAAATAGGAATGAATTACTGATACATGCTACAATATGACTGGACCTTGCAAACATTATGCTATGTGGAAAAAGTTAGTCAGAAAAGACTACACATTATATGATTCTGTTTATATGAATTGTTTAATAGCAAATCTATTGAGACAGAAAGTACATTAGTGGTTATCAGGGACTGGGTGGGTGGACGAATAGGGGAAATTCTGCTGATGCATATAGGATTATTTTTGTGAGGGGGATTGATAAAAATATCTTAAAATTATATAGTGGTGATGGTTGCACATTTCTGTCAGTATAATTCACTGAACTGCACATTTCAAAAGGGTGAGTTTGATGGTACATGAATTATATAACAATAAAGCTGTTATAAACATTATAATACATAATTTTGAAAATTGACTCATAAAAGTGGAAAACCAGTATATTCCAATGAATAATTTCCATTTATAGCTTTGTTCTCTTTGTTAGCATATGATTCTTGAGGCTTTGGAAGCTCAGAGGGACAGTGTGTCTTTTCATTGTCATCCAAATGACACACTAATAATGTTTTTAGGGATATTTTGTCATCAATGCTTCAAGGTCCTTCAGAGGAAATATTTCCTGCCATATAATAAAGGTGTTGTTTTCCTCACAGATAGTAAATGTTCATTCAAGAAATTTTTGGGTCAGATAAAAATGAATAGGTGGGTAATCTCATTCATTTACCCAGTCAGTAAACATATATCAAATGCTTTCAGTGTACCAGGCACTGCTAGACATTGAGCATAACCAAATGGACATGTAGTTGCCCTGCTGGAATTTACAGTAGACAAATTCACCTTTCCATAACCACTTTTGCATCTCTAGTCTGTTCTACACACAGAAGTTAGCATAATCTTTCCAAATTATAAAAAAGAATAAGCCACTTAAAATTCTTTAGTGGCTTCCTACTTACCTTAGAATAAAATCTATTAACCTTTCTTTATATTTACCTTTAGAGCTTTGAACATCTGGCCTCTCCTACTCACACCACTCTTAATGATTCTTTGCTCTAGCCATGATGGAGTTCTCTTGATTCCTTTAGCATACAGTCTTCTCTCTTGACTCTTATCAGCTGCACTTTTCTGGAAGTAGTCTCTTTCCCAACTGTGACCCCCAAAACCTTTATCTAGCTAATTCTGATGCTGCTTTTCATTTTGGTCTCATCTTCGATACTACTAACTCTGGGAAGCGTTCCCTGGCATCTGCAAAGAAGGTTAGCTAACTTTGTAATATCTATGAGTAGCACCATACCTTTTCCTTCAAAGCATTTTGCACACATGCACTTATTGAAATATTTGTTTATATTTTGTATTGAATTGTGTGTGCCAGAGGGGAGAGACTGTCTATTGTGTTTATCATGGTGTCTCTAGAGTCTAAGTTTTGATGGACCTATGAGTTGCTCGATGAATCGGCAGTGATTCTGGACTTTCTCCTGCATTGCCTGGACTACTGGACTTGTCTCCAAATTGGTTACTCTGCTCTACCATTACTTTATTTGTGTACATAGGAAGAAAAATCCAAATCCCTTGGCACGGTGTTGAAGGTCCTCTGTGTCATAATGTCATTAGACCTCACGTATCAATTTCATTCCCCTTCTCCGGACCCACCCTCCCTTGCATTCATGTTCTAGGTTAAAGTACACCACCCATAGCCCTCAGTCCCATGGGTACTTGAATATTCTACTATATGCAGCTCACCAACGAAACTGGTAGCTTGTGCAAAGAAATCGCTTTGTCTTTTTCATGTCTTTATGCCTCCAGTGCCTATGAAACTGTCTGGCAATGTTTATTGAACTAAAATGGCCTCTAAACTCCACAATAGAAACTTTTAGATTAATGCACTGAATTAGATTTAATACCAGACATTTATAATTTTTCATTGAATCTTAAATTACTAATATTTCGTATGCCCCATGAGAACATAAGACAATTGTGATAATCTATGATTCTTTTAATGAATGCACAAAATGCTTCCATTTAAACTTTTATGCAGATAAATACTCTGGCATTATTAATATTATATCTACATTTATCTTAGACACAGTGAAAAATCTCATTTATCAAATGAGGTTATAAGAAATAAAGGCAAAACAAAAATAATAAACACTAAAAACAAATCTTGGTAGAAGTGCGTGTAATTTACGCAGGTCCTGTACCACAGCTTCCACCTTCCAGTTTTCAGTCCAAGAAGGCAAATGGTAGGCATGTGGGTTTATCCAATTCACTTATTAGCTTGGCACTATGGCCACCAGGGCTGCTCAGCGGCTGGAGCAGGACTGAGGTGGACTGTCCACCTAGATGCCCTTTAGATTCTACAGACTTGCTTCCAGTTTACAGAATCTTCATGGTTCATCTGAGGAAGTTTTCAAAATTGCTTTCTGCAGTTCACTAGTGTTTTTTTAGGTGATAGTAATAGGTATTCTTTGAAAAAATGTTGAATGACCTTAACTTTGGGGAAAGACAACTCACAGTAGCCGTCTCACAGAGAGTACTGCAGGTTATCTCCATGCATATTACAGCATCAGAGGCATTGATAAATCTTGGTACTTTAAAATATTCATTAACTCTATTAAGTGGAGTATCTCCAATATATATTTAACCCAAATTGCATTTTCATCTGAACATCTTATGGATTTTCTGCTAAAAACACTTTAAAATATACTGCTCAGAGGTATGTTTCATGATTTATTTGTCCAGAGGTAAATTACTTTGGGGAGAAGTTAAAGGCAATGTCGCCTGGTGTCTGGCCAGGTGCCTTCAAGTTTAGAGCTAGACTGTGGGCTGCTGTGATCCTCAGATGGAGCCCCTTACATCACTAAGGGTCAGTCACCCTAAATTTACCAGGGGCTCTGGGAATACAAACCAGCAACTAAATTCCTATGAAAACTCCATGTGAATTTGATTGAATTGTATTTTTCCCATGGGTAGCAATGTGAAAATAGAAGACTAAACATTCTCTTGACCTTCTAAAAGTGGTCTCTGTCCATAGAGAAGAGAGTAAACATAGAGGCGACAAGTATCTTTGCCTGTTTGTTATTCTTCTGGCTTTACACCAACTGTTTTTATTCAATTCCTTATCTATATAAACTGAGAGTTATAATACTCATAAGGACCATTAGGATGAATATTGTAGTTCAGAACACACAGCAAAAGCAATGTATCATAAAACTTTTAAAATATAAATGATTTGGACAGTTTGGTGTTCCCTCACTACCTTGGATGAAGATATGAACCTTCCATAAATATATTAAAAATTCATAATATTTAGTAATAATTAGAATGTGATATTTTCATAAGTTGTTGATCAACAACTATGCAATTAAGATGTATATCACAGTCATCGATATCCTTGATAGAGGTCCTTGTTTCCACATAGGGATATACAAAAGTCCCATTGCTATATCGCAGCTCAGAGGATCATACATAAAATCCTCCCACCCCATTGTCTGGCTTCCTCTGACTTTGCTGGTGGCTTTTTCTCATACTGACTGCCAGCAGACTAGCATTTAGAATAAAGGGATATCAGGTATCCCCCAATATGTTTCATACAGAGCAAGTCTTACCCTGTTCAGACAAAACAAAGGACCCTCCGACTTTCAACTGTACTAACCTGCTATCTATGAAGTGTTAATATCGATGAAAAAAGAGACCACATTAAAAATAAGAGATGGATAAATGCAAATAAAAATAAAACACATGCATTCATTTTACTTCACAAGCATGAGGGATTTTTTAAAATAAAACAATGAAAAGTAATTGTTTATGAAAAATTTGAAATAAGTATTAAAAGTATTCCCCCCTTTCTTTAATGTCTGGACAGTCAGATGTGGCCAGATGATGATAGTACCTGTGCCTTCTTTTCAGATTTTACCCTTTTCACCATTTTCCAGTTTCCAACATGCAAAGGAGTGTGGTTAACAGTAAGTCTTTTCTCCCTTCCTTTACTTTCACATTCTCCACCTCAGATCATTTCAGGTTTCTGTGACATAAAAGGTGTTTTATTCCCTGAGTCATTTGGGAACCCTTGTCATATCAGCCTGCAAGAAATTGATTTCTCAGATTAAATTATTCTCCTATTTATATGTATCCAAGACAATCTCTGAGCACGAGTCAGATATA
>NW_017731884.1:1072436-1076216 GCF_001890085.2 Hipposideros armiger | reverse complement strand
CACTCAGAGTACCTGTGGTTGACAACCACATTTACATACCTTGCCTGACCTTGCCCTTGGTTTTCAGCTCATATAACTTACAGCCTATTGGACAGCTCCTCTTAGATGGATAATAGTCATAGAAAGCCAAACATTTCCAAAGAGACTTTTATTTTTCTCCCCAAATCCATTCTTCTCTCACATAATGACACTTCTGTTTGCCCATTTGCTTCGGCTAAAAAATGCCAGATGTCATTCTTGAATCCACTGGTTCCTTCACTTGTAGGATTCATTACATCCTCAAGAACTGCTCCTTCCATTCCATTATTCTATAAGTTATCCTTTTTTTTTTAAACAAAATAACATCCATCAAGTCATAAGGTAATCTATTTGATGTTCTATTTTTAGTTTCCCCTGATAGAATGTACGTATCTTGAGAGCAGGGTCATTGCTATATTCCTAGATATGAGAATAATGCCCTACCAATAATGGGTGCTCATTTTGTTAATTGGCATTGCAACCTATAGCTAAATAAGGACTAAATCACATATTTGACTTTCTAAACGAATATATCCCTATGGAAATAAGAAAGATAAGACGGAAGAAAAAAAAAAGTAATAAAGGATGGAAGGAAGGAGGAAGTAATGGAGGAAAAGGAGGAAGAAAGGGAAGGAAGCGAGGGAGGGAAGAAAGGACAGAAAGAGATGGAGGGGAAATAATTGATTATCTTTGTCAATGTTCAGTCTCTCCCTATTCCTGACTGTAAGATGGCTCAGGATAAGTTAGTCCACAGTTCTGGGTTGCTTTTCCTTTTTACATTTGAGCACATTGGCACTGCAACCTCAGTCTAGTCGTTCTACATAAAACAAAATAAAACAAAACAAAAAGCAAACACAAAAACAAAAACAAAAACAACCCCTGGATTTTTATGAAGATTTCATGTATCTAAACATTTTTCACTGAGGCCTACAAGTTGGATTTTTCTCTAAGAGTCCTGAACTAAATGATTTTAAATAGACCCGTAGAGTAAGTTTAATTAATGATTATGAATAGGATGGAAATGCAGAAGCTCCCTCTGGTGGTTTAATTCACAGGTGTACAAAAATAGCCATGTGGAATTAAGATCTTCTCACAGTGGGCCAAATACAAGGCTGCAGAAATTTTGTTCTGCTTTCCCAGGCCTGCCCCTCCACCCGCTTCTCTTCCTTCGTCTGTCTTCTCTTTTGATTTTAAATATAAAATGAATTAGAGTGGCAGCCTTAATGATGAAAGCTGCAGAAATCCATATTGAGAGGCAACTTCTGGAAAATTAAAAGGAAAGACTAAGAGAGGCCAACCTCCCAAGGCCAGATATTCTGTGGCTCCAAGTAAACATTTCTTAAAAGGGCCTTACTTATTCTTTACTAGATACAGAGTGAACATATTTCTAGCTTTTGCGAAGTGGAGACATTAGGTGTTTTCTCCCTTACTCAACTTTAACGTTGTTTTATTTACTTTTTCTCAGGAACTGGGCACCTTGTACAAATTCTCCTTATGGATAACTTACATTTAAAGGCAGTGCCTCATAGAGCCTTAATAATTTATAACTTACTATAAATATTCCTTGTCACAACACAAGAATCTTCTAGTGTTTTAAGAATGCTGTTATGGTTATAACTTTTTTATTTTTTTCCATAGCTGGCTTACGGAATTATTTGTACCTGAACTTCTAAGTAGCATGTGTGTTATTTGGATAGTGGTTATTCCATAGAGTTAGGATGTGATATTCTGAAATCACTTGTTTTTTCACTTCCATTAATACAAACTTAGAAGAAGATTTTCTAATAATATAATATTACTATGCCAAATTTCTAATCATTATGAAGTTGATTTTTTCCCCCCAAACTAACTTTGGATGGGAACACATGTGGCGTACTTATGGAAATTTTCAGGAAAATAGAATATATTTTATAGTGGCTCCTTTTAGTTAAATTTTGCTGGCTTTCATCACCGATCATATAACTTTATTATATTATTACTTTTGTTTAATTAATACTGTTTAATTATTATTTGTTTAATTCATTTCCTTAAAAGTTTATCAATATTCATTAAGAATATTTTTATACTTTCACTGAAGTGTATGTTGTATTATATTGAAAAATATACTAGCATCATGTTTTGGATGGAAACTACCTGCTTCAAAGGTTGAGTTCATAAATAATATTATAATGTAGGGGGACACTATGACANCTACACTTTTGATAATATTTGATATTGTCAATCTTGAAAATATTTTCTAATTGGCTCGATGAAAATTGTAGTTTTAATTTCACTGTTAAGTACTAAGGTTGATCAGTTTTCATATGTTTTTTTGCCATTTGTACTTTTTCTGTGACTTAGGTATTCTTATTTTTTGTCCAATTTTTCCCCATTGGGTCATTTGTCTTTTTCAACTATTCTGAATAATAAGCATTTGTCTATTAAATGTATTGAAATTACTTTTCCAGTCAGCGGTGTCTCTTGTTTGAAGTACCTTTCTAACAATTTTCTGACAGTGCAATTTTTTGACACATGAGTGTTACATGGAATGTCATTATAGGTCAGTAGATATGAAAATTAAGAAAGGCAGAGAAACCTACAGTTCCTTAGTGTGGTAAACAGACAGACTCCGTGTTTTACTTTGAGTACTCTCTGGAAAAGGGTATTTAAATTGTCCCTGGAATTGTCATTTGATTATTTCTAACAAATGAGGTAGTTGAGAAGAAATATATTAATTCATTTGCATAAATGTGTAGTAGCTTTGTTTTGGGGGCAAAGGGAGAGGCATTGGTAGCTATTGGGGACAACAGCAAACACAACCAAGCAAAATACTTCCTCCTCCCTGCTCTAAACTGCTGTGGGACAAACCCTGTTTAGATGTGCAAATGAAATGCTTGTAAGGTTGTAAAGGACCTCAAGTTGAGAGGTCAAGAGTGACATAATTTCACAAACGATATTTTAACTGACCCTTGAAAGATAGTAACATTTAGGCAAACAAAAAAGAAGAAAAGTACAAAGACTGAAGTCAGAGTACCTCTGGAGACTACGAGTAATACCATTTAGCTAAAGCACATCGTGTTTAAAGTGGAGTGCTGGGAAATTGCGAGGCTCAGCTAAATTTCCTGAACTGCTTTCCTTTGTACTCATTAGGAAGTGGGAGGAACCAAGAAGGCTTTGGATCTGAAAAGTATGGTGGGAAGTGTGCTTTAGGAAGATTAATTTGGGACCCTGGCCTGGGGGCGGGGGAGAACGAAGAAGATTAGAGCTGGGATAGGGTTAGAAAGTAAGTCGGCAAGGCAGCTCTTGCCTCTTTCCAAGAAAGAGCTAATGAAAGGCTCGTTCTAGAATGATAGCAATTCCAGTACAGGGGAGAAAACGTGGGACCTGGTGAAAGCAGATTAGCTTTTGTTTGAATGTTTTAAACCTGTAGCTGATGCCATTTCTGAAGCATCTTCAGACATTTGAAAAAGTGAGGAAAATATGGCCATATTTATTTATTTTCCTGTTTTATTTTTTATCTAATTATTATATCGAAAAATATTTACAGCATGGGATTTCTTATTCCCTTTGATAATTGAAATGGTCAGGTTTTGACTTGATGTCTCTGGGGATATTACTTAGCCTTTCAATGTTCCCTGTTCTTAAACTTGATTTTGAGTTGCTTCTATTTCTTTTCCTGTGGTTTCTCACCACCTCAGTATTGGCTGGCCCTCTTTTCTTCATGGCAGAGTCCAGTAGTTTGTAGAATATCAGATGGTCTAACTCAAGGAATTTAAAATGTCA
>NW_017731884.1:1039949-1068576 GCF_001890085.2 Hipposideros armiger | reverse complement strand
CAATCTACTGAGTCCACTGATTCAAATGTTGATCTGATCTCAAAACACCTTCACAGACACACCCAGAAATAATGTTTAATGAGGGCACCCTGTGGCCGGTCAAGGTTATACATAAAATTAACCATCACAGAGATTCAACATGCAACTATATATCATCATTAAAACCAATATTTATCAGTTACCTCCCAGGTGAAAATCACTGAAGAAGGTAATATTAAAATTTGATAACTTTTCAAATGTATTTGTAATACCAAAATATCATTTATTCTCTATTTTAATATGCAGTTTTAAAAATAAATGTGGATTAGAAAGGTTTTATTTTGAACCATGGATTTCCTGTGTGACTACAAATCAGCAATATGAAAAGTATTTTTACATTGAAACTAATATGAGGGGGAAAATATTGAGGATTCATAAACCCAAGAACATGTAATATATATTAATTGTAAAATTTATAATGAAACTTGACCCAACTTTGCTTTTCCAATTTTGTTAATCAGGTATTTGATCAGATCAAATTATTTTGTTATGATAGTTTGTAGATGAGGAAGTTACCAACTATTCTTACTCACAAGGTTATCTGAAGTTTTGTAGACTAAAAGAAAATTTTCCATTACTAGCTCACAAAACTGGAACTGGGGAGATGTATATCACAGGAGGACTTCTTTTTTTAAATCAATTCTGGTTTTTTCCTATACAAGGTCAGAAATTAAGTTGTCTATTATTCTTGTAATTCCTCCTTTCTCCCTACCTCTGTTAATTCCCTGGAATCTTGAAGGGAATAACTGCCATGTTCCTCTTACCCACTTCCACATACATAGAGAAAAATGGCATTCTATTGCCTTTTCATGTATCTAGATCATTTTCAATGTAAATTATTCTATTTATGTAGGACACCTAGGTCTTACATAATGTGAGTCCCTCACAATAGAGATGAATATATGAATAGTAAGACTACTGACAAGCCTAATGAAGAGACTTGATTCAGTAGTAGGTAGATTCTTCCACAAATTAGATACAGTCTTATCAAAGATATTTTCCTGTTTTGGGCTTCAAATTCTTTCTATGACCTAGTTCTATTAGTCTAAAGTCACTGTAACAAACATGGCGATGCAGAGTCCATTTGCCTCATTCTCTAAATCAGATTGTTTTTAACACTCATAATTCCTCCATATTTGTTGGTTTTCAGTTGGTAATATTCTAAACATTTTTTTCTTTCCAATTTTTATTATTAATAAATATTTTAAAGACTATTGCAAAAGAAAAAGAGGCTTTCCTTATGGGAGTCATATGAAAATAAAGAACTTAAGTTGTTCTTTATAGAGCTTTTTGAGATTATTTGCCAATAGCTTTCAATATTTGAAGATTTGAATGAGACTGAGTGAACAGGCACTCGGAGGCTGTAAGAAAAGTTGATACTTTTGTACGCTAAGTGACAAGAAGCTGTTAAAACAAATACTTGATCCGAGTGGGATAAGTGATAGGAGGAGCAACGAAAAGAGTCATTTCAAGGTGAAATGGGAACTTGAAAATCAGTGGGAAGCCAGAGATGGAGTTTACGGCAGGAGTAGATAAGCATTAGGGAGGAAAATAGTTTTTTTCCAAGACACTTCAGACTGATTGCGGAGGAGAGTGAACGGTTGCGACCAGGGAGGAGAATAAGGAGGAAATTGCAGTATAAGTCAAAGATGAAAAATTGTCAAAGTTTAAGTGTGAGGATTTTTTCAATAGCAAAAACGTGCTAGTTATTGAAATGTGCCACCCTGAATCGGCTCACCTCGGGGGAGCTATGGTGCAAGGCTAATTGCTGTTCACAGATGCTTTTCCATTCCCTTTCAGTAAAGTGTGAAGCAGAGCTCCCTGACAGCAGCCAGCAAATATAAGGGCTTTGAAATTTATTTGTGTTGATTGGAATCTGCTACATATGTGTATACCTTTGGATACAATCAAAGATGTCTTATAAGTCTAAGGCTTCTACATTTTCTTTCGTATTTGTAAAAGATTTGCAAAGATGATCATGGGAATAAAGATGTTGTGAGGCTGGTATTTGCAGCTCTCCATCTGCGCTCCTAGGAAACGTTTAATAGCAGACATTAATAGAGTCTTAGGCCCAACATGGGAGGGATGGGGTGAGATACGATTTCCCTTAACTCCTAGCTGCAAAGTGGTTTATTCTCTCAAGTTTTAAGGATGAGAACACTGGGATCCATCGGAGTTCCGTGACTTGTCTAGAGTCTACAGGTACTCACGTTGGACTATGATGCAGCCCGTTTTCCTTTTACTCCTCTTTTATTTCAAAACATCCTGTGGTATCGCTAAACAATCTCACTCTTAACGTTTCCACCATCAACCTTTATCACCTTCCCTCGATTCTTGTTACAGGAGTTGCTGACAATGAAGATACTCTTCTCCTTTTTAGTGACTATTTTAGCACCTTGCTAATATATTTACAGACCATATCACTATTTTTCAGCTTCAGTGTTTGGAAATTCACTTTGAGCCTTTTAACACCTTGGCCTTACACATCCCTAATTTCTCACTTTTAGTAATTTGCTAAGCCCTGTTGATTTTCTTTTTTCAAAATAGACTTTATTTTTTACAGCCGTGTTAGGTTCCCTAAAAAGCTGAGAACCTTCAGAGATTTCCCATGCATAGTTTCCCCCATTATCAATACTCCCACCAGAGCGGTGCATTTGTTACAATCGATGAACCTTCATTCACATCATTATCAGCCCAAGTTCATAGTTCACTTTTGGTGTTGTACATTCTAATGGGTTTGGACAAATGTATAATGACATGTATTCACCATTATAGTGTCATACAGAATAGTTGCACTGCCCTACAAATCCTCTGTGCTCTGCCTGTTATCCCTCCCCCACGTCCACCCCTGGCCACCACCGATCTTTGTACTGTCCTCATAGTTTTGCCTTGTCCAGAATATCATATAGTGGGTATCATATAGTATGTAGCTTTTTCAGATTGGCTTCTTTTACTTAGTAATAGGTATTTAAGTTTTCTGTATGTCTTTTTACAGCTTGATAGCTCATTTCTTTATAGCACTGCATAATATTTTGTTGTCTGGGTGTACCACAGTTTATCCATTCACCTCCTGAAGGACATCTTGGTTGCTTCCAAGCTTTTGCAATTATGAATAAAGCTTCTATAAACATCTGAGTGCAGGGTTTTGTGTGCATACAAGTTTTCAACTCCTTTAGCTAAATATCAGGGAGTAGGATTGCTGGATCGTATGGTTAGATTATTTTTGTAATATATATTTTTTTGTAAGAAACCACCAAACTGTCTCCAAAGTGGCTGTACCATTTTGCTTTCCCCCCATCAGTAAATGAGAGTCCCTGTTGCTCCACATCCTTGTCAGCACTTGCTGTTGTCAGTATTCTGGATTTAGCCCTGTTGGTTTTACTTCTTTCCTCTCTGCATTTAGTTCATGAATCCTTCTCTTCATGGACACTATCACTACTGTAGTTCTTAATCCAAAGCCTTTTCGTAGCACTGTTTCAGGGGTCAATTAACAGCCTACCTGCCTTTCATGGGACACTCTAGTTCAATTTACAGAGTGCTGTTGGATTCATTTGCTAAATATCAGCTCTGGTATTTTGCGTTTCCATTCAACAGCCATCAGAAGCTTATGTCTAATAAATACAACTTCTTAGCTTGGCATTTCAAACCCTCCCAAGCTCTAACTCCAATCTACCCTTGAAACGTAATTTTCTTTTACTATTATCCATCATGTCTCCTGCTTTCCAGGCAAATCAATTTTTTATCTATTTTTTGTGTCAGCCTCATGTTTTCTTGCTCTTACCTCTCAGGGTTTTTCTTCTGGCTGTCATCATCCTTCTTTGTTCTGACAGCATGATATAGCCAATCAATCTCCATACTGCTACTCTCTCTTCCTCCTGTGTACCTCTTATATTTGCTTCTTCCTTTTCACCCCTTCTGACACTGACTTTGGGCTCAGCATTTCTCCATTGTTTCACTGAAGGACCTTCTTCGATCTCCCTCCCTGCATACTGCTGTAATGAAGATTTTTTCTCTTGTGGAAATCTTAAGTTAACATTTTCCTGGTTGTAACCTTTTGCATACTCTCTATTTGCTAAAGCAAAGTTTTTAGCTTGGTATCTAAGTCATATTATGCCTTTTCAAAAAAAAATTGAGATATGATTGACATTTAACATTGTATTAGCTTCAGGTGTACAACATAAATGATTCGGTATTTGTATGTATTGTGGAATGATCACCACAGTACTAGTTAACTTCCTTCACCTAATGTAGCATGGCATTTTTATGTCTTACCTCTTGCTGTACCACTTTCTTTTACTCTGTACTTTTTGTTCTCTGTGAACATGTTGAGTTGTTGTACACCCCTTTTAATTTATACTCTCTCCTGGAATTTTTCCCCTTTATCCACCTGACAAACTCCCAGTTCATCCTTTACCTTGCTGTGTAGACATGACTTCCCAAAGCTCTTTCCTGAGCAGCCCAAAGAGAGTTACTCTGTCTATTTCTAAGTGTTACAGTGTTACTTCTCGGTATTTCTCTGGCTGCTCTTCTCATGCTGTATTACAATTGCTATTTTACATGTCTGACTTTAGTCTTAACTGTGTATACTAGTCACACCTTATTCATATGTATTAATATCTTTAGATACAAATTATATCAGAATAGAGTTGCAATAAATTTTTGTATATTTATAATTTGGTTGAACTGAAATAAACCCCATCCTATTCAGGCCCAACGTATGCTCCAAGCCTCATCCCAGTGGAGTAGTCTCTCCTGATTTCTTTCTTCACCCATCCCACCTTCCTCTAGATTTTCATAACACCTTGTCTCTCTCAATTTTTTGACACACACAACTTGCATTTTGATGTTTGGGAAGTTTTTCTTTCCTTCTAAATTGTCAGCTCTTTTAGGGGAAAATTTAGTCTCTCATCTTTTATCATATCTAATGCATGTTCTTTGCAAAGAAGCAAAATAAATATGGGTTAAGTAAATGAATTGGTACATAACTGTTTTAATGCTCATTGCATGGAAAAAATCAAAGAAATTTAGAACTTTAAGGAACTTTTGGCACAGTTTGCTCTAAATTCTTCATCTTATAAGGGAGTCAAGATCAAAGAAATTTTTCCACTTTTCTTAAGATCTCAGCATTTAAGGAAGAAAATTTAGGATAAGAACTAGTCTCCTGATTCCCAGGCAATGCTTTTATATATTTTCAATTATACCACTCTGCCTCTTTAACTTTATAAGATACCAATGAGGTTTTTTTTAATGCTTTACACAGTAATGTATTTAATTAATTACTTAATTTTTCAATGATGATTATGTAAATTATACAAAGATCTTTGCTAGATATGTATTGAAAAAAACACAATGAATTTTCCATTTGGATAAATATTTTTTAAAAAGAGATTATAATAACACCCTTGAAATCAAAACCAGATTGAGGAATAAGATATAGATCTATTATAAAATGAGATCCTCATATAAACATATTTATGTTATTTCTAAGAAAGGACCTTAAGAAGAAAACTAACCTTAGGACTAATTTAGAAATGGACCACATATTCAGTAGCAAGTTTTTTCATTAAAAAAATCAGTACAAGTATGTGATTAGTCATACTTATGAATATAAACCATAAATAATATCCACTTTGGTTAAGTAGTCTTATTTATGCAAGCAGGCTATTTTATTAATATAGTTATCTGATTGATTTTACATATATATTTTATTCCTGTATTTTGCAAATGAATACATACAAACTGTATAAATGTGTGTAGCATCGATTTATTTTGGATGTCATTTTGCACAAATAATTTGATCCTTTCTGTTTGAAAAATTGACAAACATATGTCTTCAATATTAATATTGAAGGGTAAGTAAGAACATGTCATTATTTTGTTCTCTAGTAAACATTACATTCTCAGAATGGCTGGAGTATGGTTTCTAATTGTCTTTTAATACTTTTGATTTGAAAGGTAAATAAGATTTGTGGCCGTCCAATCAGAACACCCACACAAAGCCCCCGTTGTTCTTTTGATGAGAGCAAAGAGAAGCATGGAATGAAGATCTCGGCAAGAAACGAAGAAGAGACACTTGCCAACAGAAGAAAGTAAGGCATTTGTTTTACAACCAGAAAGAGAAGAGAAAGTAAGCCATTAATTTTACAACAGAATAGAATGTATTCAATTAAGTAGAACAAAATACACTATTGAAGAAACAAAAGATCAACATTAATTACCTTTAAAATTCATTGGTTCTCCTTATTCCTCTAACTAGGAAGATAGGTTCAACTTTTGAGACCAATAAAACTTTCTGTGATAAAGGACATTTTCTATAATACAACATGGCAGGCTCTAAGCACATAGGATCACTGTGCACTTAAATGTTGAACAGTAGATATCTAGGACTTATTCATCTTTCTTAACTGAAACTTTATGCACGTTTATTAGTAACTCCCATTTTCCCCCTTCTATGGTCAACAATATTGTAATGTATACTAAAAATTTTGTTAATAGGGTAAATCTCATGGTAAGTGTTTTTAACACAATAAAATTTAAAAAATGTAGCTAGTCAGACTGAGGATTGAATTTTTCACTTTGTTTAATTTTAATTAATTTTAGTCTAAAACCCATGTAGCTAGTGGCCACTGGATGGGACAATGTAAGACCTGAAGAGTATACATGTAAAGGATATGATGTGAGTATTACTGAAGGTTAAGCGTCTGCTAAAAAAATGGTTGATATAAAGAAGTTTTCATAAAGAAATTTTCACTTTTTCCTGGAATGCTGAAAATGGCTATCTGTTGATTCAAAATGATAAGCATGGAATGGCTTGCTTTTATAACTCACATTTTCACCACTATGCCCATCATTATTTCACAATTTAAATGAAAGCCTTCATTAATGTCCCATTTGCTTGATAATTGGCAATTGAGCTGAAAACTCGTAAAACTGGAAGAAACTATTATTTTATTTATTTTTGTGTTCAGTTGACCAGTGTATGCCCTGGCAAATACTAGATTCTCAGTGCATGTTTTTGAAGTGACTTAAATTTATAATTCCATATTCAGTTATTAATTCAAATAATTATTTCTAATACCTTATGGAGAATTCAGTATTTTACATAGCTTTACTTTCTGTAATGAAAAATGTGTTTCTTTGCTTTGAGGAAAGCTTTCCTAATTGCCTCATTCTCTCCCATCTGATAAAATAAAGATCTGGGCTATTGTGGGTCTTTTTCTCTCTAAACATCTATAGTGAGCAGCAATTATTTCTTGCCTTTGAGCAATCAATACACTTGGGCTGGGGTGGTTCCTATAATAAAACCCAGCTAGGAAGATCTTAAGTTTTTAAGGGTCATGCCTGTTTCACCACCAAAATAACCCAGCTATTGGAAAACCAAAACAAAACCCAGCACTAAACATGGTTTATTCACTAACAAAACTAACCCGATGCAGGTAAAGTATTACAGAATGGCTCAGGAACAATGAGGGGCTCATATGAGTAGAAAGTTTTTAAAGTATGTATTCTGGCCACTGAATAGACCTCTTTGCCACTAATTTTGCAAACTCATTATTTCTATGTCCCTGACCAGCCAACCAGCCACCATTAGCCATTGCCCACAAATCAAGGTAGATCCATAACAGGCCAATCACTCAGATGAGTGGAAAGTTTTATGTGTAGCAATTCTGGCCATTGAATAGACCTTCTTGTTACCAGTCTTGCAAAGTCATCATTTCTGTGTCCCTGTCCAGCCGTTCTCCATTAGCCATTGCCCATGAATCAGGGTGAATCCATCACAGGCCAGTCTCATGCCATGCAGAGTGAACAACCAGAGATACTGCAAATGAGCCCACTTAAGCATTTCATTTTTACATTTTTCTAAATTTCCAATCTTGAATGGAGCTTAATTTGTGTAGCAGTGCATTTCTGCCTGATGCCTCTATATTGTGCAGACCTATCCATAAACTATACCTGAATTTGATTTATCCTTCATCAACTGATCATTCCCCATGAGGTCATACATTTTCAATTACAGTAGGGGGGGAATGTAGAAGAAGTAGGTGCTGAGTAAGTCTGGGCTTCTTTCTGTGCATCTTTCTTGCAATTTTTGCACCTGCTTGAGCCTGATTTTTAACAGCTCACTTTCACTTGATAATATATTGCTTCTATGCAAGCCTGATCTTATAGCATGGCAGATCATACAGCACTTAGTTCATCATGGGCACCTCAGGTTGTAGTCTCTTACAAGCTCACAGTCAAGTGAGTACTTTCTATCACCACCAGTTGCAAACCCACCAACCAATCAACCAACCAAACAAGACCGTTTTCAGCAAAAAAGGAATGACTTGACTCCAAAACTTTTGATGTCTATACTATGAGTCTCCAAATGGGGCTTTCTAGTCTCTGTAGAGCATCCTTATTTGCCACCAAGTACTTCAGGCACCATTGAATGGATGACCTGGGTCATCTGGACTAAATGTCAGAGCAGCTTGCAAAACACGAAGCTATAGACACTTTTTCATACAAAAGCTCTTTTGGGCTACTTTATAAATGGGTTAGAGCAGTACACCTGAGTGTGTAATATGTTTTTTTGTTTTAAAAGATTTTTATTGGGGAATGGGAACAGCGCTGGGGAATTGGGGGAAGGGGACAGACAAGTTGCTATCGTCCTGTTCCTCAGTCTAGCTGTGGAGGACGTTGCCTCACTGGCCCAAGTTGGCACCATCATTGCACTCTTCCCGGGCGAGGCAGATCAGTCGCCGGCTTCTGGACAGCTACTCACTGCGGCTGCTGGCCGCTCACGCTGGCTGCTGGCTGCACATGGTAGCCCATGGCAATCCACTGCAGCAGGGGCTGCAGCCTAGCTGTCGCCGGTGACTCAGGGCAGCCCAGCTCCAGGTCGAGCTGTTGTTCAGCATCTTAACTGTGGAGGGCAGTGTCACTGGCCCTCATATGTGGGATCCGAACTGGGGCCCTCTGACATCCCAAGCCAGTTCTTAACCATTGTGCCACTCGGCCGGCTCTGTAATATGTTTTTTAAATATGCAAATAAACCCCAAAAATCTTGCATGCTAGATCATCCTGAGTGCAGAAATTTACCGTATATATTAGAAGAGTATCCCAATAAGATGTAGACGCCTAGATATTTAGAATCCCTGCTGAATAGTCAAGCACAAGAAATATCAACATTTTTTCCCTCCAGAGGCATGCATGTGTCTGCTAAGGCAGCTAGGATGATGTGATCAAAATGTTATCAGTATGGTATCCTGTAGGATGTTCAGATAATCAAGGCTCCTGTCAGTCATGGAGTGGGAGAAGCACCCTGAGGTCTAACAGTGAAGGGGTTCTTTGGCAGCTGAAAGTGAAATATTTCTAATTGTTCTTACTGACTGGTAAAGATAAAAACACAGTTGCAAAATTGTTAGCTGGGTAGCAGATGTAAGAACATATATATTTTTTTCTTTAGCTGAGCCATCCTGCCACCTGTTGTCAGCTCAGCGGTTGCTCAGCTCAGGCCGGGACTCTAACCGCTGTTGCTCAGAGCTCAAACTCTTGAGAGAGCTCTTAACCAACTGACCCACTCAACTGGCCCTCTAAGAACATATTTTTATTTGCTCTAGTGGACACCATATAGAAAGGATGATGTAGTTGGTGTCACCCTCTGGCTCAGTTTGCGATAAGCCAACCATTCCGAGTCCACCTCAGTGTACACAGACCAGAAAAATTGAGGTGAATGGTGAGGTGTTAGGATCACCACCACTGTGTTTTTCATGTCTTTTCTGATGGCCCTAAGCTTAACAATTCCCCAGGGATATGATATTCTTTTTTATTTTTCCCTATTGTTTTTGCATTGAAGAATTCTGTAAAATCTTGTAAGCCATTTTATTTACTCTTGTTTTTCAACATTCTCTTAGATATTTGTGGAAATTTTTCAAATATATTTTATAATCTTTTTCTTGAGTTTTGATTGGAGTTATAGTGAATAAATAGATTCGAACAAAGATATGTTTATAATGCTATCTGTGGCTACCTTTGTGAACTCCATTCTAAGGGATGTTCTGTTGATAGGATTAGACTTCTACATGGACGATCGATCGTGTGGTACTCTAGTACAGCCATTCCAGCAAGAAGCTTGTTGTACCTGGTAAAACTTATATACTCTATGTACTTGTCTACTTTCTTAGCATGTATCCTAGAAAAATTTTTCCTAATATCCACAAGGGACGTTGTTAAATATTTGTTGTAGCTGAGGGATAGAGACAAGCTATATCTCCATAACCAGATAAATGGAAAAGTAAAATGTAAGACTTTGGAACATTATAAAGCAACCAGAAGGAAAAAAAAGCATATTTTCTTACATCAAAAATATCATTATTATATAAAGTATTAAATAGAATAAGAATAATAGCACAATACCATTTTTATAAATTACAAACCAATACATAAAAATCAGTATGTATTTTTAAAGAAAAGGATGCAGCAAAATATTTATAGTAAATACATTAAAATGGTCATTTATAAAAGGACAGGAAAAGTGGTGAGTAATGAAGAAAAAATGAGATAATAAAGTAAGTGAATTTTTTTTTAAGACTAAATTATGATAGTAGCCAGGAATTGAGAGTTATGCTTAACCTAATTTTCTGTATCTGAGAAAATGTGTGCATTTGTGTATGAATGCATATATACACACATATATGTACTATGACTTTAAAGTTTATGAAAAGTGTTTTTTTAAATTATGTTTTCCTAATTGAAAGAATATAGTTCAAACTTTTTCAGGCAAAATTTTCATGAGAGATAATGATACTCAATTTTTAATCTTTTTTTTGCCATTTAATATACTAATCATAGATAATTTTTTCATAATATGTATAATATATATAGTGATTATCCAGATAATTTGCTAAGAAGAGTTATTAACTTGTTGGGCTTTCCTGCTATGACTTGTTAATTTAAAAAAGAAAAAAGAAGTTTAGTGTAAAAAAGGTAGACAAAGAAAAAAATGATTTTTCAATTGAACCATTCAAATCATTAAATGAAGCCAGTGCTTTGCACAATGCTTAAAAAAATTGGTTAAAAAAATTAACATTTCCTGAGCTAATTTGTATAAAGTAGCATTATATCCATAACAGTTTTTCTTAGGTTTTCTTTCTTTATTTACTTTGAGCAGTTCCAATGAGAAAATGCTATAGCAGAAACTACTTTCTATAAACTTAAACCGATTTGAAACTATTTTAAAAACAACTGTGGAGAATATAGTCAATAATGTTGTAACAGATATGTATAGTGCCAGGTGGGTACTAGACTAATTGGGGGACTCACTGCATACATTATATAAATGTCTAACCACTATGCTGAATACCTGAAACTAACATAAAATAATATTGAATGTCAACTGTAGCTGAAAAAAAAAATTTAAAAAGATGAAAAAGAAAATAACAGCAACAAAAAAACTGTGGAACAACAGAATTTAGTAGTTTCTGTAGCTTAATATAACTGCTCTAGTAGCTGAAAAAATAGAAATTTTTTTGAAATGAATTAAATCATTAAAATGAATAAGTGGTTTTGCCAATGTAAATGAAGATAAACACTATTTTATGTTTGTTAAACATTTCGAATGCATTTTTACATACAAATAAGCCTTAGTCTTTAAAAATTATGCCATAGTTTACTTTAGATTTAGTTTCTTTTGTGGTATATCTTATATATAATTTTTGTTTAAAAATATGTTAGATTTATGGCACCCTAATTAAAAGTTGTTTTTAAGGTTTTTGTTACAAAATAAGAATTTATTTTATATAGCTTTCCAGTATTCAAACAGTTCTTTCGAGGTTATGTTAATGTAACCATTGTTGACTTATAAATAATTTGACTCACTACCTATCTTTTTTCTTTTGGCTAGCCAACAGTATTACTTATGTGATAATTAATCAGTTTTTGTTTTTTAATTGGAATATTTAGTTCATTTTGACAGTGATACATACTATTGTGAAGTGCAGTAGTTGAGTATGAGGCTGCCATCTTGTTCTTTGTTTTTCCTTTACCCTGTGGGTTATTATTATTATTTTTAAATTCTTTATCTTTTATTGCCTTTTGAGTTTTACAGGTACCTATTTTTTTTTATACTCATTGCTTTTTGGATTTGCATTTCTGTATTATTTTTAATGGTTATCATAGCATCACAATATGCATTTTTAATTTTTACGATGTACTTTCAATTTGAACTTACCACTTCACTGAACAGCATAAGAGTCTGAAAACAGTCTCACTCCATTACTCTTTCCCTATCTTTTGTGCTGCTCTTGTCAACAAATATCTTACTCCTAACAATGTTGTAACAACCCCTAAGACATCATTATTGTTGTTAAACAGTACATGTTTACCATGGTTACTCACATATTTCATTCTTTCTAGTGCGCTTTTTCTTTTCAGTTCCATGTGTCCATCTTGAGTCATTTTGTTTTAGCCTTAGTATATCTTTTATTGCTTATTACTAGTGATGAATTCTCTGAGCTTTTGTTTCCACATATCTTCATTTTTGAAGAATATTTTCACTAGGACTAGAATTCTAAGTTTTTGCCAGCTACCATTTTTAAACTGTAACTATCCAAGCCATGACATCCCATTGTGTATGTAAGTAGAGTGGGCGGTTTAGTGGAAACATGTAACATGAGAGGTAACTAAGGTAGTGGATGCTGCTGGCGCCCTGTTCCCATCCCTTTACCTGGCTATTTTATCTACCTGCTGGGTGCTCTGTCGTGGCTGCTGAGAACTCACCCCTGCCCTATTCTCTGGGGAATTGCCCTCAACAAATAGGAGCCATCTGTATTTGTTACCTACTGCTTCCTAAGACATCATTCCAAAACTTAGTGGCTTAAAGCAACAATAAGTATTTATTATGCAATTTTCTGGGGGTCAGGAATTTGGGAGCTGCTTAGCTGTCAGGTTTTGGCTCATGGTCCCCAGGGAGATTGCCGTCAGGATGTCAGTTAGGTGTGTAATCCTCTAAAGAATTCTGTGGGGCTGGAGGTATCATCTCCCAAGATGGCTGACTTACATGGTTGTTGGCAGGAGGCCTTGGTTTCTTGTCACAGTGAGCTCTCCATAGGACTGCTTGAGTTTCCTCAGAACATTTTGGTCAGCAATCCAAGAGAGAGCAAGGCAGAGTCTCACACTATCATTTCTGCAGTAACCTATAGGTTACATAGGTCAGCTCTACTCAACGTGGAAGGGGACTACACAAAGGCATGAAAGGAAAGATTATTGGGGGTCATCCTAGAGACTGACTATCATACCATCTCATCTACCTGGGTGAGGGAGTTAAATTCACACATGCCTCACTCCTTTGGCAGCTGCTCACAGGTAGTGCCCGACACACTGGGGCATACAAGGCTTGCCCTTTACTCAAGGCAGTGAGACCAAATTTCATGCTTCAGCACTCCCTATGGAGTCTGGCTGAAGCTGAGAGAGCACATTCCTACTTACCGTCTTCCTGCCCACCATATTTGGCTTTCCTCACTACCTTTCTCTTAAGAGCAGTCCATGAATGAATGGACTGCATCCCAGTTCCTGTCTCAGGCACTGCTTCTAGGGAGTCTGACTTCGAGATGCTTGAAAAAGTACCTACAATAAATGCAGAATAAGTGTAAAGTAAGGCAGATGCATAGCGTCTTATCCCCAATATAGCTATTTCTCTATAAATTCCCAAGTTCCTAAAAAAATTACACCTCCCCCAATTTTTGTTTATGTATTGTCCCATTTCCTTCTCTATATTTATTTCATAGAGAAACCTTCTGTTTGATACATTGCCGTTTCCTTGCTCTATTTCTAACATTTGAAGAAGGAAATTTTCCTTCAAATCTGTCCCTGGATCTGAGAGTTGTGCTGAGCTTGCTCATGGACTAGGCCTGTCTTTTAGCTTGGAAGGAGGGGAGCTAAAGCATAGCATTGAATTCTTTTGATTATATTTTGGAGATGTGATTGTACTTATTCTTTTACCCTATTTGTTTCTATTTATGTAGAATACTAATAACTAGCTAATGAAGACTTTGAGTTATTGACACATACCAGTTACAAAGAGCTCCAAAAGCTGAGAAAGGCAAAGAGCTACTGCTTCCTCACAAATCTAGCAAAGCATCACTATTTAGTCTTTTGGGATAGGAACCAAATCAGCCCCGTTGTAAAGGACATTGCACTCATATAATTTTCTAAACCCGCCCAGGCAGAGTGATTTCCCTATGGCAGTTCCTGCTCTCTGCTTGATTTCTTGATGTTAGCTGGTAAGAATAAGCTATTAGCAGGCTTAAATCAGTGATAATTAGCTGTACATTATTATTTCAAAGTGGTGTGGCTATGCCAATTAAGTGAGTAATTAGGAAAACCCCAGGACAATAAATTAAGACAGAGAATCTCAACATCAGTGCCCCATCTGTTCTCCAGCAAGCATTCCAATTAGCCAAGCCTCTCATTTAAGAGTGCACCAATTAAGGGTATTGGCTACACGCATAGGTGTGTATTGGGCTAATAGCGACTGTCTTGGGTGCTTCGTAAAAGTAAAATATTTTTAGTATCAGAGAAGATTTTGATGTGAAGGTGGGGGAAAGGGTAAATTTTAGAGATATTGGATTTTTAATGTTGGAAATAAAAATATCATTTAAATTGTTTTACGAATTGTTGTTTTCCTCAGTTTTCTCTCCAGAACCTAATTAGAATATTGTTATCATCAGGCAGTTCCATTTTATTCTAATATGCTTATTAAATCTTGATTTGAGTGAGCATTTTATCACATAGAACATTAACACTTTCATTATTGAGAGTGGGGAACTAAAGAGGACAATTGAAATTGTGCAGTTTAAGGAGAGGAATAAGTCAGGATGTGATTATGATTCTGGATGTGACTGTCCTTGAAAGAAAGTTAATTGTTGCTTTATACATCACAGAAGAACAGGGCAAAGAGGTTAAAAAGAATTAGTGACACATAGCAAAAAATCTAAACATATACTAAATGAAAAAAAAATATTTTTTAGGATTATTGCTATACAGGTGGAATAGATTCATATTAAATAGGTCAGCTTAGCCTAAAAATGCATTAATTTATAGCTACATAGTTAAACCTTATTTAGCACAATTCTCCTGATGTGTGTGCTTTTGTAGATGGGTAAATCAGCATTGATATACTGGTCTTAATGATGAATTGTGTACACACGCACTCAGTGAATGAAAATATCCAGAGGTCAGGAAAAAGTTAACTCTTTGAGAAAAACTTAATATCATTTATAGGATTGGAGAAAGCAATTTCCAATTTATTTCCTAAAGGAAGTTAATGCTTCTTTGAGGTGCCATTATTATTTATTACCTGTAAGTTTAATTTACTAAAATAAAGGTCATGTTGCCTTCAATGAGAACATTTCTGTTTAATTTAAAACAGTGCTTAGTTAGTGGTGGTAGAGAGAGCACCGAGGGCAGGGCAGGCCAAGGCCAGGCTTTGGTTAGGGGGCGAGAGGCCAGGCCAGAGCAGGGTTGGGGTAATGCGAGCTACAAGGCAGGACGGCCTCCAGACCTACATGAATAATGAAGGGCAGGACCCCAGCGGGTCAGAAACCAGGCACGCAGGAAGAAGGAATGCCAGAAGGCAGAACAAACATATGGCAAAAGTTTAGGCTGGTGGTGCTTAACCTTTGAGGGTCATGTATCCCACTGAGAATTTGATAAAAACTTCCCGGAGAAAGAAAGTTCATAAACAAATACATGCAAAATGTTGTGCCTTGAAAAGCAATTTGTATCACCTAAAATGTAATGTTAAAAATAAAGTCTTTACAAACTGTGTTTGCTCTTACTTTCCAGCTATTCATGGAAAAATGAATTACCATGCCATGAAATATCTGAAACTAAATCCAAATAATACAAAATTAAAGTAGCATTAAACACCGCTACTTATGCTGAAAAGAGGGATGGCTTCAAGTATTTGATATGAACTAGAAGTTGAAATTGTGATTGGTCCTAGATGTGGCTATGAGCACATGTGTGGTATCCAACACATACCCAGTTTTTGTTTAGATGGTAACAATTACTGAAAACTCTAGAAAGAAAACGTATGTGGCTATCACTGGTTGTTATTAGAACTCTTATAGCTAGCTTGCTAGGATGAGGATAGGCTTATCTCAGGGAGCATGACATTTATTCTAAACTCTTCAAGTTACATTAATGATCCATAATGCTTTGGTTCTTAGGTTAATTTGCAACATCTGTAATATGGAGGCTGTCAACTTTAAGTTAATGTGAGCAGAAATAAATCGCCCCAAATTTCTCACCATAGAAATAATAAAGTATTTTTTGCAGCCATAGACAGAATGACCTTTAAATTGGATAGTTTTCAAACTGATGCTCCCAAACCTTCTATTTCCCAGTAACAGCTTTGCTAGATGAACTGGAAGTTTTTCAGTAGTGTTCATAATCATAGCTGTAGGGTTTTCTCATTTATATGGCTCCGAATATACCCCCACTAGGAAAACGAAACTGCAAATGAAATTCTCCCTGTCAAAAATATATTTGAGAGCATGTTTTCTTTCTTTTTTTTTTTCCTTTTCACAAAAAGTGAAACTTCCGTTTTCTTTGAAAAGTCAGTGAACATCTGCAGAGTTGAAAAGAACCTCAAATTCAGCTCCTATTTTTCCCCCTCAATTTCTTAAAGAGGCGAGGAAGGCTTAAGGTAATGTCATATGGAAACTGGCGATTTTTATAGGAGTGTATAAAAGCTATTTCAGAATTTTTAGCAGAATCTATGGGGCCTAACTCAGGATGATGAGTAAGGTTAATTGTAGCAAAGTTAATTGTATTTAGAAGCCTCATAGGTACTCAATCTTCAACAAGAGTACCAAGCACTTTCTTGCATTTGGTTTGCATAGCAAAGAATATTTTCATCAGTTTAAATCTATCAGTGGCATTGGAACTGTCTAAATGACAGGTGCAGATAATAGAGGGAAATGGGGAGCTTTAGCACCAAGAGGTATTTGTATTTTTATCCAGTTGTATATTGAATGGAAATGACAAAGGTGCCAGATACTCCACAGTTGTTCTCAAAATAGAAGAAATGTGTTTCTAGAGTGGATTATATAATTTGATAGAGGCACTGCTTTTTTTTTTTTTCCATTTTTACTCCAAGACAGAAATTTAGATCAACCATTTCCAGGGGCACACCATGCTCTTTAGAGAACCATGTGTGGAATCTTTGCTTGGAGGTGCAACTGGTGAAAATTTGAAGATAGTTTTAGGATGATTAGCTTTGTTTAAGTCCATATTTGTAGAGTCACAGACTTTCAGTTCAGATCAAGATAGGATCTCAAAAACATGATTCATTCTGTATGATGACTTTTGAAGATCAGCAGATAAAAGTGCTCCTTTTGCTGTGTTGGCTTTACCCTCCTTCAGCAATAATCTTGTTAGAAATGGAACAATACACCTTTGAGGTCCTGCAAATTGAGTTAGCCCAAAGGATTTATAATCTTTATTGTATTTGGTTCTTATACATTTTCAGTGTAAGTGATTGCTTATATAAACATATATGAATAATAATGGGAGGAGGCATTACTTTATTATTACTATATTATTACTATCTCATCGAAAATATTTTGATGCCATAATTGAGTAAAAGATATTATAAATTATTTAACCCTGCTCAGTAATATTCTATGCCACCCATCAGAAGTTAGGAAAAAAATGATACCTGGCTCACTTGTAACATTCAGAAGCTTTTTTGTTCCCTCCCCCCCACAGTGAAACTTGCTTGAATAATAAGAATAAAATTACAGACTAAAATACTTCATTTTCTCTGAACCCTATTAATTATAGATTTCTTGACCCTAAGTCCATGTTTGTATCAGAGTCCAGGAACACAAGTATTAGCACTGAGAAATATACAGTAACTGAAAATCCAAGTGAGAACAATATTGTCCATCAATCAGAAAAGTCCATGCATAGAGATAACCAGGAATAGCTGACTGAAATCACAAAATGAAAAAAGAGGGGAAAAAAAAGGAAAGAAATGAGGAAGGAGCCCTTTTATTTGCAGATTATTAAAGGGAAATTATTTTATTAATGTCCTATTAATACTGAGAGAGGAAAATATTGTCCATAATCTGTTCTCTTTTCCCCTAAATCATGAAATTTATAGTTAAAAGGTTAGTGACCACAGAAAATGGCTTACTGCAAAAAAGAGAGTAACATTCAAGATTTGACTTAAAATGCTGAGGTTTAAAATACAAGTACTCAAAATGATTCTTTGGGTGAATAATCTACATTACAGTCATAAGATTTGCAAATAATCCATTTGGCTAAACCTTCTTGTTGGTCTTGACTCAATCATGTGCTCAATTTTTTTTTCTACCAAAAAACTTAATGCTTGCTGAAGTTTGTAGAACTGAACAAACAATTGCATATTTTTATTAAAATAAAATGTTATGAGGTTGGAGAAACTATATCACATCTGTTTTTTGGAACAGATGCTCAATTTCCTCAGTACTATCTGATTTCTTTAAATATTGAACACTTGGTCCAGTATTTATTTTTATAAATGAGTTAAGTTCTTTGTTTAAAGTCCTTTTTTTAATGGAGAACAGAATCAGTGCATTTTAAGGTACATTTTTACAACATGGCTAAACGAGATGAGAGCTGGTTTTGAAAACCCAGTTTTGACATCAGGTTTAAATCACCCTTTTTAGAGGCGGATGCTTTCAAAAAGGGTGCTTTTTATTGGGACATTAAGTGGTAATGTGTTGGGTTTGGAGGGTTGCTGAGAAGTGAGGACTAGCAGTGTCTATAAGAATGGTCAAGATGGCTTTGAACATGCAGCGCAGGGCTAGTATAAAATCACCAGCAAAGAATGTTCAACATGCAGCACATGTCAGAAAAGAAACTCTGCAGAGGGCGTCTAAGGATGTTAGCGTAATGTCAGCACCCCTTCCATGTCTCCTTTCCTGTGCTTGCCCTGGTGCTCCCTAACCTACCACCCATCTTAACTCCTTCAGCTTTGTGGAGAAAGCACAGTAAATCTTCTAATAAGGGGAAATCATGTCACATGAACAAGAAGACTTCCTATGAGGAGGAAAAAAACCTGGAATCATTTAGTTAGAAAAAAACACACAAAAAAACCCCTTCTCTTTGAGAATGGTGCTATTCCTTAGGTCACAGTTTCCATAATGAGCAGTGAGTTCAAGCGGGGTTCAGAGAGCAGACTTTCTGAGTCACTCCTTCAGAAAACATCGTATTTTTCTTTTTAATCAAATGTGAATGCAGTGTGCTTGAAACACATTTACGTTTGTGATAAATGTGCCTGGTGCCACACATTGCATTACTTCTTAGTATCATATTCACCCTCTCCTCCCGTCTCTTTATTGCATCACAAAGTCTGTGTAGAAAGTGGTCAAGAAACTAAATTTCAATTCTCACTTTAGCCAATCTAACTGTATAAATGTGTTTTCAAACATTTACAATGAGAACTGTTATTGCTATAGAAGTCTAAATATTTTTCTGTTCTAAAGATTTATAAAAATACTTTGTCAAATAGAATGACTTAGTCAGGAGTAAAGTAAAATGATTAGAGATTCAGATTAGCGAGAGAAAATAGATCTTATCTAGAAACATGTAATTATACATTTCCTCTGCTGAGCAAGAGACTGACATTTTAAAAGTCTACTGTTTGACAACTGTGGTCAGGCATCTCTACAGGGGCGAGCCTGCTCATTAGTGCCACATTAACCTTAACTTTGCCTCAGGCCATTAACTAGCAAACGGCACATTTGACCTTTGGTCTACAGATATTTTCAAACAGTGTGCGAGGCACTGATTTTAATTTAGGCTCTGTGTTATGTGTGGACTGATGTTAGGGGTAAAAAAAAAAATCAATACATGTCATTAAATAAAGAAACGTGTGGTCTGAAACAATCCACAGAAATGTTCCTTTTGAAAATAAGATTCTTCTCCAACACTCTTCCAGATAATTAGCTTTGGTCAAAATTAGAAATAGTCTCTTTTATATTGTGTTCAATGGAAAAAAGGAAGGGAAGTGCAATATGTGACAGTATAAATGTTTTAAAATTGAAACAAATTCCCATTAGATGAAGACATAAGATTGAGTGGTATCCCTTTTGAACATAGCTGTTTCCAGGAACGGCTAATGAAATGAAATGCAAAGTCAAATGTAGATCAGAGCCATATGCTTAAGTGAAAACAGCCCTTAGAAAATCAGCAAAGTTTGAAACACGTGGTTGCCACTCTTCAAACCATACGTATGAGAAACGTCAGCCTTATAAATTAAAGTGTACGTTAGCTTAGTGGAATACTTTGATAGATTATGCTAGGGTTGCTATATCCAGGTTATAGACTATTATACAACTATATAAAAATTAGTAAGACTGAGATTTATTAACCTGAAAGGTGTCCATGATATATTGTCAAGTGAGAAAAGCCGGTTTCGTGTGTATGTGTGTAGCTTGGTCCTAGTTTTGCAAAACTAGACCATCTCTATGTCTTTCTGTATATCTCCATCTGGTTTTGGTTCCTTACTAGTGTACACATAGATAAAGCTGAAGAAGGCACACCAGGCTGTAACATTGGTTACCTCAGGAGGGAGGGGTGCTAACTTGTTCTTCATTTGCCTTGTAATTATTTTATTACTCAGAAAAAAATGTTATTTTTATTAGTAAAAATGATTAGTCTATTGTAATGGTACAGCCAATTGTAAGTGTTGCTCAATTTTACGGTAGTAACTGGGCAATCCTATGTCAACTGAGCAAAGAAACGACTTCAGGGTGAATTGCATTTTCTTTCTTTCTTTTCTTCTTCTTTTTTTTTTTTCCACGTGACATATCAGGGGACCTTTCTGGCACTGCTGGCCTCAAGGGCATGGGAAGCAATGAAACAATAACTATGCTGGTCCATGTTTCTCTGTTGCCTTCAGTAAGCTCAGGGCAAACAAGGCTGTAAGCCATGAATGATCAATTGTACTACAGTGGTTTTCCTCTTTGCCATGCTAGCACAGTGTACAAAGCTGGTCATTAGCCAGTGATCCGAACTTATCCCACTCCCTGCTTCCCGCACCAGACCACCTAGACTGATAGACATATGCAGATAAATCCTGTCTAAACATACTGCTTTCTAAGTACAGATTTTGGCAGGAAAAAGTGATGTATCTGCTTTCTAGTCTACCTATCGACTAAGCGTGTTCTGTTAAAAGTGTGATACTTTCTGTGAAATTTTAAAAACAGATGGAAATATTCATATAAAGGGGCACTCAACTTTGATTTGTCAAACATCCAGTGTCAGCCTTACATTGCTAAGTTATGGCATTTTTAATTAATTAAGTTAATGAATTAAAGATGTTGAGGTTTGCATTGACTAAAAGCCTGACTAAATAACTAACTTAGTCATTTTTCACAAATCTTTTTACTTCTCTGATATTCATTTTCCTTAATTGTAAAATAAGATGGTTGGACTAAATCATTGGTTTCCAACCTGGCTACACATTTGAATCCTGTAGGAAGCTTTCAGAAAAACCCAGATGCCTGGGTCCTACCCCAGACCAATAAATCTGAATGTCTGAGGGAGAAATCTAGGTGGACAGTTTACATGTTTCCTTAGTAATGTTAAAATGTAGTCAGGACAGAGAGCTTCTAGAACAGATGATCTCTAAGGTTCCTTTTAACTCTTTTTTTGTAATATAGTATATCTGGGATGTATTAATTATGATAGTTGTCATACACAGCAGTGTTACTAAATATTAATGTGTCACTACACATTAATTTCAGCATCCCATATATAATCTGTCTTGAGCCTGTTTAGTAGAGTCTGGCACAGCTTGTGGCCCTGACCTTTAGATATCTTCCATTTTCTAATGCAACGCACCGGGAAGATCCTTCTATTTCTCCACAATCTAGGAATAGGTCTCCTCATTAAAAGTTTCCCAAGTCAACTATACTCTTTAAGGACTTTAAATTATCATTATCATTTTTTTAAAATGTACTTCTTGTAGAAACTTCTAATTTTGAAAGCTGTTGAAACTTAACATTAATCTGGGGCCAACTCAACAAGAATTTGTTGAGTGCTTTTTGCATATCAAAATGTGATCCAAACCCTGGTGATGATAAAGAAGACGTGGTTCTTGACTTTAGAGAACACCGCCCCCCCCCGCCCCCCCGCGCCCAATCAGGGAGGTAGACATACAAACAGAGGAATGATGATACCAAAGAGCCATGTGCTATGTGACAAACAGGCGGTAAAACAGACACAAGTGCTCTGTGACAAACAGGATGAACCAACAAAAATGCTGCATGGCTTGGTCAGACAAGGGGTTAGAGAGAAAATCGGGTTTAAACTGGGTCTTCAAGCGTGGGTAGAAGGTTGGGAGAATGAAGTCGGGGGAAAGGCAATTCCAGGTAGAGGAAATTGCATGTGCTAAACCTGGAATGTTAGCCAGTAAATATTGAGATATCTTATGCAATATACATGTGTGGTTTTGGCTTGGGTATGTGAGAGGAGCGGAGCAGCACTGTCATAGGAGACTAGGGACACAGAGTAGAGAGACGATGTGCCACAGTAAGGCATTGGACCTGAATTGTTACGATGTTAGAGCAGGGGAGTGATCGGGCTGATTTCTAAAGCTAATTCTTGTAACAGCATGGGGCATCCAGTGAAGGGAAGATGGGTGGGCAAAGCTAGAGGCAGGACTATCATTTGTTGGACTGTTGCAAGCCCAAATGAGAAATTATGAATCTATATGTGGCCCTGACACATTGGCTTTGAATAAATACTCTGTCAAGGAATGTTTTCCTGTTTTGTTTTGTTTTTTAATATTTTCAAACTTTTACTCTTAGTAATTGTATTTGATTTCTGTATTCTGGAGATGTTTTAAGACCAAGATGAGCAACTGGCATATGTAACACAGCCCCTCATGGATAATTAGCTGGAACTTCTAATGTCTCCCTGCAGTAGCTATGCTACTAATTATAAATGGAAATATTCTCATGACTGTAGAAAAATAATTGTATGCATGTAGTCACCCTTCCTGCAACCTAAATTTTAAATCATCCAAAGAATATAATATTTTATTCATTGAGACATTTCATGTAGAACTGGAAAAGGAAGCATGGTGTGTTGTCGGCCGAGTATTGAGCTGGGAACTGAAGTGTGGATTCTTGTAACAAGACCAACATTAATTGGCTCTGTAGATAAATCTTTTTGACCTCACTATAGCTACTAGTGTTTTAACTCCTTCATTTCCCACCAATTATTATTTTTTTCTGTCTCCAATGTAGACCCCTGGGCCTTCATACAACCACTTTCTGCAATGCTACTCTTAATTCCTGTGACCTAAAGACTGCCAAACACAGAGTAGAGTTCCAAGTAGGCTCTCCCATCAAATTTTTATCCTCACAAACCAAACCTTATCTCATCACTCACATTGACTTTCTTCCGTTATTTTGGTCTCAGAGAATTTGCTCCAAACCAAACCACTCTACTGCTTTCAATTTGTGATCCATCAATTATTCATTTGCTTTTCTTACCTTTGTATTAATGAAGAGACTAAGTTATGATGTAATAGCAAAACAACCCCAACCTATAATTGGTTTGGACAAAAATAAATAAATAAAATTTTACATATATATATGTATGTATATATATATATATATATATATATGTTTGTTAGCAGCCTATGCCCACTTCAGACCTGCCGGGGGTGCTGTTCAAGGTTTCCTGGCTTTAAAACCCCAGAATGACAGCAGCCCACTTGTGAAATATTGCCTGTCATCACAGCAGAAGGAAACAGACGCTGGCAAAGCCACATTGGCAATAAAAGCTGAAGCCTGCAAGGAACATATACCACTTCTGCATGCATTTACAAGAATCCAGAGCCAGTCACAAGACCAACGGTAACCTGAAAGGGGCTTTGCGGCCAGAAGGTAGAGACATGGAATATTTGGGAACAAGCAGCTGACACCATACTCTTGTTATTGACTTCCCTTTCACACACAAATACTTTCAGATCTCTTCCTTTTTCAAACAAGCATACACACCAACAGAACTCTTAATTTTTGCTTTTGGAACTCTCCACTTCAGTTTCTCACCCTCTCTTTAATGCTCATCACACTGCAAATAGGAAATCTATTACCCTGTTTCAAATGCTTTAATTATTATATTAGTTTGCTAGGGTTCCCATAACAGAATACCACAGACTGGATGGCTTACACAACAGAAATTAATTTTCTCACAGTTATGGAAGCTATAAGTCCAAGATCAAGGTGTTGGCATGTTTGGTTTCTCCTGAGGCCTCTCTCCTTGGCTTGCAGATGGCCACCTTCTCACTGTGTGCTCAGATGGCCTTTCCTCTGTGTGCATGCACGCCTGGCATTTCATTTCTTCTTATTAGGACACCAGGCATATCAGAGAGGGACCCGCCTGTATAACCTCTTTTAAGCTCTCTTACCTCTTTGAAGGCCCTGTCTCCAAATACAGTCACATTGAGGATTACGGCTTCAGCTTATCAATGTTAGGAGGACACAGCTCCGTCCATAACGATTATGATCACCATATTTAAAGGACATTTTTCAGTGTTTTAGTTAACCTCTTATAGTGACATTTAGTATTGTGGAGAATCTCTCTAACTTCAAATTCCCTCATTCTGTAGTTTTAATTGCTCGCTAAAATTAAAGTTTTTCTCCCTTTGTTCTTTCTACTCCTGAGTCCTTGGGGCTTTTTCTGACTGCATGCTACTTGCTTAGAGAGTCCATCCATATTCGTGACTTCAGTCACCACCTCTCTAGATGATGAATCTGACATCACATGTCCAGGGTACTGAGTTCCAAGGTCACATATTCAACAGCGAACTTCATGGTAGTCATGGTTCTTATACCGGCAGCATCAGCCTCATCTGAGTGTTTCCTTGAACTGTGGAATCTTGGGCCCTACCCCAGAACTGTTACACCCAAATCTGCCTTTTGGCAAGATCCCCAGATGGTGCTACACATGCTAAGTTTGAAAGTAGCATTCTGTTTGATTTTTCTTTCAGGATATTCCAAAGAAATCTCAAACTGTACATATTGAGAACAGAATTAATTATTAATTAGTTTTCAGTCATTTATTCATTCAATAACCATTTATTGAGTCTGCTATATGCCTTTACCATTGCTTTAGGATCTATAGCGGAGAACAAAACAAACCAAAAAAAAAAAAAAACGTATCCCCGCCTGCCTGAGTCTTTTATTCTACAGCAGGGTGACAGGTGAGAAAAAATAAAACTTAAATAAGTGCATTACATTCTAAAATAGTGACATGTTCCAAGGCAAGATGACAGTATTGAATAGGATAAGGTTAATAGTGCGGGATATTGAGAAGGTGATAGTTCCCTTTATTTTTTATCTCAATGAATGACTACAACCTCTTCAGTCATCAGGAAGTGTGTGTGGGGGGAAGACAATTAGAAGTTATCTTAAAAGCCTTCCTTTACCTGTCAATTCTAGATTCCTAGTGTCTTTCAAACCTATCACTTCTCATGATGCTCACGGGCAGGCTTTTTTTTCCCCACATCCTTGTATTTTCTTCCTCTGATCACAAAATTTTCTTTCCTCTTTACCTTTGCTTACCTTGATTTTGTTGTTATTCTTGTTTGCTTGTTTGTTTTTGCATGAAACACTAGAGTGTTACCTTGTTTCATAAATGTTTCCTGATTTCTTCTTTGTCCTCCAATGTGTATTGTTATTATGGACTTTCACTAGAATGTGCATTCTTAGAAGGCAGGAACTGCCTGGTTTAGCTGTGAATTCCTAGTTCCAGCGCAGAGTTTGGTACTCAATAGTATTTCATACTCTGTGACAAATAACTGATAGCTGATGGTTTCTAGAATGAGTAGAAATCTTCTAGGATACAGTCCTTTTGGGGAGAACACATGCAAAGGCATCGAAGTATGTTTGGGGAACAGCAAGGATCTCGCTTTTGTGACACCCTGAAGTATGGTTTGGGGTGCTGCTGAATTTGAGGCGAGAGGGTGCCTTAGATGCCTTTCCAAGAAATTTGGATTTCATGCTGCAGAGAATGGCTAGCCATTGATAATTTTAAGAAATTGAGTGACATAATCTGTGGAATATCAGATTTGAATTTTAAGAGGTGGCTTTCATGGAGGATGGGGGCTGATTGTTCAGGAAATTAGAGATATGTCATCCTAGTACAATCATTCCAGAGACAGGTGATAAGAGGTTGGACTAAGGCAATTGCAGTAGCACTGGGAAAGGGGACTGCAAAAGAAAGATGTACAGCTTTCCCATTATGATCTATTGGTTGTGAAGGGATAAATGAAACAAGAGTGCCATTCACCAAGATTGGAACAGGAGGTTTGGATTGCATAAAATATACCTAGTCAGGTTTACACCATTGATTTGGAGGTCTCAGCATTCCAGCCATTTATGCCAGGTGTCTTCATTTCTAGAATACTCTTTGATTCCAAATAGGTGGTCATTTATAGTGAATGGATTCAGGACATGTCTTTCCATTCATTGAACTCCATCTCTCTAGGAAAGAACAAATCAGCTTCGTCAGTTATGTTTTAGTAGCTGCAACATGAGAATTGAATTTTGTCCGTGCACCCCAGTAGGGATATAGCATCATGGAGGGAAATACTTTCCAGTAGAGAAAACTGAATTAAGGTATAAATAAGAAGTTACTGTGCTAGCAAAAAATTAAATCTCTTTTTTTAATTGAGCATAAGTTAGAGTTGAGTTAGAGTTATGCTTTCTGCCACCTTTTTGTTAGCACTTGCCTGGTCAAACTTTGCAAAAAATGTGGTTAAATACTCATCAAACACTTGCCGTGGGCACTCTTGATCTTTTCTATGATTTCAGATGTTGCATATTTGAAAATTACAGTTATCCTTCGTACAAGTTAATGGTTATTTACAATTCCTTCGGTTCTCAAAAATAGCTCTTTGAAAGCCAATAAGAGAGACAATTATAAAATTAATACAGTTGAACATCAGTGCTGTCAACATTGTATTTATTTTTTTAAAGTGGTTATTTCAGTTATAATATATAGCCAGCCCTCCTATTTGATCTCATTTTAAAGAAATTATTATTTTTTAATTTCAGATAGGTATATAATTTCATAATTGCTACGTTTCAACTACTCATGCCATGAATTTCCGAAGTTGGCTTTCCTTTCAATCTCCCCTACTCTTACCCCTCCCTTCTAGTCCAGAAATTATCTCCTGCGTATCAAGCTAGTGGCTTTTCTTTTCTTTTTTGAAAACGTGTTTATGTAAAAAGAAGTTCAAAACTAAAGTCTCTGGGACATGGTTTTTGAAATGCCAAAACTCAATCAAGCTCTTGGGACCTCAAAGTCTTGCTTGATTTTAAAATTCAAAAGTCTTGGCTTTCTAAAAACAAAACAAAACAAAGCAAAAAGATAACAAATTGCTTTTGTGTTGAATTTTCCATTTCTATAATTGATGGGGGAAGGGAAGTAGAGTGAGAGGAAGAAAAATGCAGTTAATATATTAAATATTATTCCTTCCAATAACTTTTATTTTCATGATTCTGAAATATGTTCATATCTGGGCTTTGCACATTTAGGAAAGACATATTACTTTATGCTCTTAGACACCAAAGAAGACCCAGATAGAAGAATCAATCTACTAAACTTTTCATCAGTAAGCTATCAGTTAACATGTTATAAACCTCTGACATTTCTATATGGAAAAGGAAGTAATTAGTTAATGCTGTGGTTTAGATGCCTGGAGCGCTACAGTGAGGACTTAGGGTAAGCTAAAGGAAGTGTGTGTGTTTGTGTGTGTGGACAAGTGTGAACACAATTGTTAGACTTGGAGTTATATAAGATTCATACCCAGTGAAAACTTTTACTCAAAAAAATTAATTTGAATACTAGGGTTCTTTTTTTTATTAGATGTAGTTGTTATCTTGATTGTTACAAAAGTTAGAGAATATCTGAAAATCAGTAGAGAAAACAAAAAAATGGCATTCTAAACATTTTACATAACAAATTATGCCATTTATATGGCATTTGCTATGGATTTTTGGTTTTAATTGTTTTCTTTGTTTTTTTCCATTCAGAGAATTTATCAACAACCTTCGACTGCACAGGACATTTTATGGGATCCTGGCTGATCAGCTTTGTGTTAATGACTTAGCCGCTGCTGACGGACTGCCATGCTGGAATGGAGAAGATATAGTAAAAAGGTATTTTACGTGTAGTGGTCTGTGAAAACATGATGACTCCTTTCATCCTTGCTTTCTTTTCCCAGCTCTTTAATGGATTACTCCAGTTTTAACTTTGTCACACAGGTTGGAGTATACATTAATCCCTCCTTCTCTTTAGTTTGTTAAAAATAAATGTGATCCTTTTGACATTTTAGAATATAATAATATTCCGTGGTGTATTGGAAGATCTCTCTTCTACCTATCCTTACCCCCAAATCCTACTTTTTGCAATCAAGTGTTACTTGCCTTCTATTTAATCTGTCTCGTTTATCAATTACCTTATTTTTTTTAAGTTTAACTTTCTGAGTATTAGAAAATGAGGAAATTGGGTGAAATGTGAAACCTGTGCAAAG
>NW_017731884.1:1037079-1038147 GCF_001890085.2 Hipposideros armiger | reverse complement strand
CTGCTAATGTGGAATAATTTCAAGTAGTTATTGAGCACAACAGTTAAAATGGGATATTACATATTTTACCAGAAGATTTGAATAAATAAAAAACAAACAATGATATTGGTTCTGCATAGAATATTTCTGGACAGTTACATAAAACCTGCTAACATACTTAAAAACTACTTGGAGGGCTTTTATTTTTTTACTTGTATTGTATTTATTTACATGTAATGAAAACATGTTATAGTGACATTAATATTACGATGCATTAATGTTTTCTTTTTGTAATTTTTAAAAAAATAAAAGTGCGATTTTTACTTTCAATTTCCAACCAATTCTGATTTTCGTAGTAATTTTGTGATATAGTTTTGTCAAATTATTAATGAATATTGTTCAATAGTGAACTATTGAATTTATCTAAGAAGGCTTCAATACAAAGTGAAGTCTTGAAGAATGTTACAATCTTGAATTATTAACTACTTTTTCCTTGAGAAAAAACAAAGTATAGCAATGATTAGTTACAGTGCTAAGATCCTCATATAAAGTTTTCATTTTGGAGACTTGCAGTTAGTTAAGATAAATAATGCCATTTAATTCTGAAGAAGTGAATGTATACCACATTTGGGGACAATGAAGGTTATTCTTTTTTTATGGTGCATTTTAATACTCATCAAGTTCATTCCAAAGGAATTATGCCAAACACATTAATAGTATAAATTGGTGGCCAAGATTGAGTCTATTATTCATTATAAGAGCAAACTGATTATTTTGGCAGGATTTCTTCTCCTGAAGGCATTTTTTAGGAGATGATTGATAGGATTATTTATGTGCACAGACATGTTGACTTGAATAATATGAGAACCATTCAGATTGGTTCAATATTATGAATAATACAATCCTATAAAATTAGGTGAAATCACCTTTCTACTCATCCAAAGAGGTGGAGTTTCTTTGTAATTTTAGATGAAAATAAGTCTCATATCTGTAATATATATGGAGTGTTTAATTCATGAGACAAAATCTATTCTAATTCAAATGATTTTAAAGACTGCATGCATACCATATACTCTACATCAGCATTGA
>NW_017731884.1:1027939-1033974 GCF_001890085.2 Hipposideros armiger | reverse complement strand
CTGTTTTATTATTAGTTACTGTTGTTAACCTCTTACTGTGCCTGATTAATAAATTAAACTTTATCATAGGTCTGTATGTAAGTATAGGAAAAACATAGTATGTATGGGATTTGGTACCATCTTCAATTTCAGATATCCACTGGGAGGTCTTGGAATGTATCCCTCAGGGATAATGGGAAGCTACTATATTAGTGTCTGAAGGACAATTCATTTATTATTAGATCCATAAACAGTCCAAAATTAGTAATCACATTCTGTCCCATAAAAAGTGTTAAGTTAAGTAATGAAAATATCTGGTCCAACTTATTCAAAGCTCTGACCATCACTTAAAATGGTTGTTTCTCCCCTTCCCCAGTTAAGTATTGCTTTAGTCTAGGAGGCCTGTATTGGGGGGTGAACAACCTCAGGACCATGTGATGACCTTGTGCTCTCCTTGTGCTCCAACCAATGTTACTCACGCCTCCATGTTTAGAGCTGGAGGTAGGATGGAGCAGAAGTGAGACAGAAGGGAAAAGACAGAGGAATGCCAGTTTGGCTTATAATTTTGTATCACTTATTAATGCTTCCTAGCTTGGCAGGTATTAAGAGCTTATGTTCTAGGGCTTTATTGTGCTTGAGACGATGCCTCTCTCCCATACTTGTTCATCTAATGGTAAACCGCTGGTTCCTTTCTGCTGAAATCTTTTGGGGGGGTCCTTTTCTTCTGCATGGTCCACTCCAGACTACAGAAACTTTGTTTCTCTCTCCTGTTTTTGGTGGGAGTACAGCCTACACCCAGTGCAGCTGCCTGTCTTTACTCTGACACTAGCCATGGAACTTCAGCTACAAGCATGGGCTGCTTTGTATTTTTTTAGGCACAGATCAACTACCAGCCCCTTTAATCCTTCAAACTCCAAGGATCCCTTAAAGCCTCTATCATTTAGGATGAATGAATGAGGGAATGCCACAGCAGTCCAACAAGGTTTTTCAAAGAAATTCTCTTCTTTGGCCTCTTTGACCTCAATCTTTTTGTACACTTGGATGCCAAGATGAGGGACTCAGAATCCGTTTTTAGCCATCTGCTTTTCATGTCTGGTCCCTCAGTTTGGAATGCCATCTATCATCTTGTTCTCAGCTGAAAGGGAAACAGAAGGAGTACTACTTTAGAATCTTTTTACATGTATTTGGAAGTGGTGGGTAGAAGACAAAAAACTAGATTCCATATTCAAGATACTGCAGTATAGAAAGGTGAGTAAGACATTGTTCCCACTTTGAAGGAACTTAGAATCTAAAAATGGGTAGAAAACATGTTCATATTGTTCATATCTGTACATGGCAAAACAGACTATGAAATATGAGAGACAGAAAAAAATTTACATAAGGGGGAAATCAGTCTTTCAAATAAGTGGGAAATCTCATTTGATTGCGAGGATTTGGAAAGTATTTGATAAAAGAGGTAATAGGTGATATGTGTTTCCATTTATTCATTCAAAATAACTTCTCTGAAGTATTTGTGGAGGAGATAAGATGATGTCTTGGATTTGTTTTAAAATAATTCTGTAAATGGGGGGAAGATGGTCATACGATACATAAAACAAGATTTTTGTATGTGTGTGGATAATCATGGAAACTATTATGGGCACAGGGATGTTTAGTCTTTGTATTTGTGTATGTTTTAAAAAATCTATAATAAAGCATAATAAATACAAACGTATAATAAGGCATAGGAAAAAGCAGCATTGTCAGGTATCTACTGTGTCATATATACTGTTTTAATCGCTGGGATAGAGTGATGGACAAAACAGATATGAGCCATCTCTCATGTAAATTAGGATATAGAGATTAACATTGACCAAATAATTACAAGTACGTTTTGGAAAATCTTTAAGTTTGGGTGGAATTTTAATCAGCAGACTTGGAAACAAGAAACATAGTGGGAACAAATATATTCATGAATGAAGAAATGTTCCAAGTTTGGCCGCCAATTAACTGTATGATTTCCATTTGTATGTACCCTTTCAGATTATCTTTTTCTCTTCTCCATCACTCTTTCACTTGAGCTTCATGAGCGTGTCCTGACTACTTAGGTTTCAACCTCCCCTCCTTCACTATAGTTCAGCCATTCATCCAGGAAGCCTGTGAAGCCCAGTGGTTAGGAGGCCCAGGAGCCAGGCTATCAACGTTCTCAGTAAAGATTAGCCACTTACTGATGATGTACATTCAGGCACATTCATGAACTTGTAATTGTATCAGTTTCCTTATCTTTAAAATATGGCTGAAAATATGCCTGCCTCATATTTGAAAATTAACTAAATTATTCATGTAAACAGGTTAGAATACTATAATAGCTATCACACAGTACACAGTCAGTAATTGTCAATCATATTATTGAACACTATGCTCGTTTACTTCAGTAGAAAAAAATCCCTGTTGTATTGAGCTTCTTTCTTCACGGAGTGGGTTTGATCATGGCTCAGAATACTTTGGTTCATACTTCTGGGTCAAACAAAGACATGTATGAGTTAGTAAAAATTAATATTAGGGATTTTGGTTTGGGAACATGAGAGTCCCTTATTAGTATTTTTAAATGATTGTTTTATTGAGGCTATAATTAGAGAAATTATATCTTAATAGGCAGTTTCTCAAATACTCCAATTGTGGAGAATTATGACCTGTCTTATACCCATGCGACACATCAGTCTTCTCAAGGGGAACTAAAAGTTAAGATACAAAGATAAGCACTATAGAGATAAAAGAAAAACATTTCCCTCCCAGGAGGTAGTTTGGGCATCGTCAGTCACTGGCTCTCGTGTCTTAGAGTTGATCACTGGAAATAAATCTCCGAAACCATGCTAAATTTTAGTGCATCATAAAACAAATTGTTTTGGTGATATTACTACTTTAAGGCAGTTACATTTATAGTCATTTCACTCCATGCATTGAATTCCCAAAAGAAATCATATTGTAAACAAATTCCCTGGAACGAAATGAGGTTGAACATTAGCCAGCACCCTGTGTCTAACTACTCCGTTTCTTGTCAGACTGACACAGCACACAGAAACTAGTTTTTCCCTTGTTAACTTGGTTCATTAGAGATTGTGTGTGGAGGAAGATAAATATAATAAAAATAAAATAAAAGATAGCAAGATGAAAGTTCACTGAATTGGAAAACTGAAGGACCTTTTCCCATTTGTTTGACCCAGAAGTTCTCTCTTTGGGGGTACAGATTTCATCACAGTTCCATAAACTTGTGACTTCTAGACTGTGTTATTGCAAAACGGCAGTCTTAGGACCTCCAGGATACTTATTCTTACTTAAGCCTCAGCAGTTTCGTGTGTATCCTTCATTTTCATATTGAGCTGACATGTGAAAAACTATTGGCTTTTCAGTAAAATAGGTGTGTTTACTAAACTATAAAGATGGCATGTATTTTTTTTCTTAGTCTAGTTTTTGTATTGCCATATCACAGCATATAAATTCATCAGTGAATGATTTATTATATTTAAAATAAAATGCCAGAGACAGATGAAAGAGAACAGTCATTTATACATAATACTTTCTTCTTCAAATAGACTTCAGTCTAGTCTCATTTATTTTGTAAGAACAGCTCATCAGTTATCAGCACAGTTTATTGCCCAACCATCAGAATTCTTATTTTCTGATGCATTCTTCGAAACAAATAAATAAAATTTGTTAGGTACTGTTGAAATGGGTTTCCAAAATCTGATTTGAAATTAGTTGTATGTTATTGAATGTAAGATTGGAAGTATATTGATCTTCATGTTTTGATTTGCATGATTAATATAATTATATATTTCATTTTCCTGGATATTGGATTTTCTCATGACTATACTGAAATGAACAAATGTTTTAATTTTTTGTTTTGCTTTGTTTTCCTGGGGAGAAAACTTAATGCACATTTTTTTTCTGAGGGTTTGTATAATCCACTGTCAAAGGTCTATCTTTAATCAGTTTTATATGCAATGGCAGCCACAAAGAGTACATATTATAAATCTTTGAGGTATCGAATATACTAAACCCAAGCATCTTACAATCATGAGGGAAATTAATCTCACATTTGCAAAGTAGCCTAGAAGTCAGTTCATCCTATAAAGTATAAAATTCTAAACAATGGTTGAGAGAAGGGAAAAAATATAAATACAAAAATTTTTCTCTCTACACACTTCAGGATACTGCTTAAATTTTTATAACATGTCTATAGTGTTATAATAGAAAGGTTATTTTTATTTTAAGAAGTGCCATATAATTCTTGAGTTTCCTCTGTCAGCAGTAGCCAACCTGTACTTGAATTGGTAGAAAGTTGTGCATTTCTTTGCCCCATTCCATGCAATTCTGACAGCAAGAAAGCCCTCCTTCCTAATAAACTGAAGGCTCTTTGCTAGTCTGTCAGGCATTAGTATATGATGTGTGATGATGTAAGCATTTTCATATAAATTAATTTTGGATATGGATGAAATACTCTCCCTTTTTTGGATTATTCTAGACAGAATCTAGGCATTTTTAGGCATATTGTACGAGTAAATCAGCAGCATTTTAGAATAATATGTTTAAATTATTTTGTATCAAAAAATAATATCTTCTTCTAGTGAACATGGAATATTTAAATATGTTGCAAGGTTGTAAAAAATGTATGGTGCTGTCTGTTTGGAATTGAGTCATTGTGACCTAATATGAAGTCATGCTTCTCAGACTGAGACACATATTTCTTCAGAGGGTAGCGGTGATGCTGTGGAGTAGGAAGAACCACAGCATAAACAGGACACCTGCTGTCAGAGGGCTTGCTCTGAGAGTGGCATATTGTAAGGGTGTGTGTGTGGTGGGTGGGAGGTGGGGGGAAGGTCGGGGGNCTTTATGATTAATAGACAGATAATCCAGTAACTCTCCCTCAATCTCCAGGAATTTATGACTTCCACAACAATTTTTAAATAGTGAGTAACTATTCGTATCCTAGTAAAATTAATAATCCATATGATTTCTACATCATCTTGATTTAGTTAATGTTCCTTTAGGCTTCTTCAGTCAGTGTTTCTTTTAGAACTCCTACTATAAGGTGCCCCTTCTCAACATATTCTAACTGAATTTATAAAACTCAGAGAGAAATATGGAACCTTAGAAATTGCTGAGATTTTTATACTTATCTATTATCAGTTTTCTTTCCACCCAGGCAATGAATGACATTTTTCCTGGCCATAATTTTTTTTAACCTCAGTTTTTTTTCTTTTTCTTTTACCCATTATCTATATGCAAGCCACTTCATCTTCCATCTTTCGTTTCCTCCCTTACCTTGGTGCATTCAATTAGATTTTATTTATATATTTTTTAAACACCTGACCTAGTTTGCAAATATTATGGACTACATTTTAAAAACAATCAGGTCTCAGAATTTTTTTGAATTTCATTAATGTAACAACTAGCTGCTTGTACTGTGTTGCTTGTGCAAAGGCAGTATGTTTTTCAGGGCTTAAACACCAGTCTGTTTTCTGTTTCTTTTTTTTTTTTTCCTTGTAATTTCTGTATATTCAGTTAGGTTTCAAATATTGTTGAACTATTCCTTTTTAATAATCATCATCGTTTTCATACCTATGACCTGTCTTATTTGGTTCAGAATTGAAGGGTGCACCCTTTTCCATGCAACTGTATATAGAGCTTTTCCAAATTCCTACATTTATCTTGTGTCCCAGTGGAAGGAATCCCCTCATTTGTATTTTGTTGTAATGTCTAAGTCCATCATTATACCTGTAATACTTTGTGCATGTATGCGCCATATATATCTTCTTTGTTCTTATCTACTGCAACTTCTTTCATAACAGAGCTCCTGTATTATTAGAAAGGCCAAAACTGATTATTATGGTTGAACACCTATCAGTAATTTCTTAAAGAGACCTGAGGAAAAGTAACTTTTATTTTTTATAAAAGTGCTAGTGAGAACTAAGAGATTTGGGGGTTTGGGATGTGGGTTAGTGATAACACTTTGGTGGGTACTTATGTAGGTCCAAAATTAAATCGAGTGCCTGAAAGATGAGAAGAAAGGGGAT
>NW_017731884.1:882861-1022129 GCF_001890085.2 Hipposideros armiger | reverse complement strand
AGAGACAGAGAGAGACAGAGAGAGACAGAGAGACAGAGACTGAAATTTTAAGGAACTGGCTCATTCGATTGTCAGGGCTGGCAAGTCTGAAATCTGCAGGGCAGGCTGGCAATCTAACTGAAGTCAATGTTGCTATCTTGAGTTCAAAGGCAATCTGGAGGTAGAATTCCTTCCTCTTCCAGGGACCTCAGTCTTTTCTTTTAAGGCCCTCAACTGATTGGATGAGGCTTACCCACATCATGTGATAGAGATAAACTGCTTTCCTCTAAGTCTCCTGTTTTAAATATTAATCACATCTGAAGAATACCTTCACAGCAACACCTAAACTAGTGTTTGACAAAACTACTGGGTACCATAGCCTAGCTAAGTAAACACATAAAATTAACTATCACAAGTAATGTTCTAGGTGATGAATGGAATAGCAAATTTGTGTTCTTCTGGAGGTGATGTTTTAGAGATGGGGTAATGAGGCTGTGCTAGATTAAATCTCCAGGGAAGACCTTTCTGGAGAAATCACATTCATGCTGAAAATGTGAAAAGATCAGATTTTTTCAAGTAGAGAGAATATCATGCCTCATGTGTCTGAGGAACAGAAGGAAAATCAGCATGTGTGCCGCAGAGCGATGCGGGAAGATTGTCTGGAGTGAGGTTGTAGATGGGGCAAGTGTCAGATCACATCGGCCACTGAAGAAGTTTGGGTCTTATTCTAAGTGCTTTGAGAAGTCATTGGAGGTACCAAGCAAAGACTGTTAGCAAAGACTGTTAGCAAAGACTGTTAGCATCTGGATGTTTCATGGAGCGTAATTTTGAATATAAAGTTGAGAGAAAACAAACAGAACCTTACTGTTTCATATTGGCCAATCTGCATGTGGTATGTGCGAGAGAATGAAAAAGCGAAAGAAATAGCACATGTACTTCCAGAGAATAAAAAGTTACCTAGAGTGAATGAAAATCTGTCACATTTGTGTTTTCTGGGAAATTTAAGTCTCCTTTGAAGAGCAGCATATACCATAAGGGTACTACAAGTACATGACCACACTGAGGATAAAACATGCACAACATATATCACAGAGGGACTTTTCCCTGGAATGCAGTGCTTCCTCAAATAAATTAGAAAAACACTAAAAATCTAATAGAAAAGTGGGCAAAGTGCGAGAATAGATAGATCACAAAAAATGATAAGGGGCTGGTAAGCATTTAAAAAAACCACTCACCCTCAACTATGCAAATTAAATCACAAATATTTCTATTTTATTATACTGATAAAGGTCTTTAAATTTGATAATTTACAACATTGGATAAGGTGTGGAGCAAAAGGTATTTCAATACCCCAATGGGAGGGGCACTTATTTCTATGTCATTGAAGGGCAGTTGGACAACATATATCAGTACGTATTTCAAATGCACACAAGCTTTGAATCAGCTGTTTCACATGTAGGAATGAATCCTTAGATATACTGACATATGTAAAAAAAGAAGATGCACTGCACATAGCTTATGGTAGCATAAGAAACACCAAAATACCCAGTCATAGGGAGATAATTAATGGTTATGGTAGATTCAAAAAGTGAAATATAATTTAGTTTTTTAAAAAGAAAGATGTAGCCATACAGGTAGTGATATTTAAATAGCTATAAGAGAAGAGGACTGGAGAATAGCTATAAGAAAAAGTGATTTCTTGTAATTCTACGTGCTCTCACAATTTATTTACCATGTGCTTTCAGTCATTTTCCAAAAAATCAATTAAAATGAAAATAAATGATATAACTATTAAAGGAAAATTGTCCTGTATCTTTGTGAAATACAAGAAGAGGTCTTTCTCAGGATCAGGATCTTGAAAAACTCATGCATTTCAAATAAAATGCAAGCAAATATTCAAAATAAATCTTTGTTGAATACTTTTTCAGTGAAATATTTAGAATTATTGAGAAATGAATTTCATAAATAGAAAATGGTAACTGCTGCTGCACAGAATATGAGACCAGTGGTTTGGACAGTTAAGAGTGGTAACAGACTGATTAGAACTGCCCGCATGCTGCTCTCCCAACTGAGTGACTAGAACCCACACCTAACCTGGCTCTCACCTTTAACACCCTAGATGAGGATGCATTCTATAAAGTGAATGTTCGTGCCTCCCCCATATTCATCTGTTGAAACCTGAGCTCCGATGTGATGGTATTAGGAGATAGGGACTTTGAGAGGTGATTACATCATGAGGCAGAGGTCTCATGCATGGCATTAATGCCCTTTTAAGCGACATCCCAGAGGGATCCCTCACATGAGGACACAGTGAAAAGGCCATCTGTAAACCAGGACTCAGGCTCTTACTGGACCCTGAATCTGCTAGTGACTTCCCAGCCTCCAGAGTGTGAGGAATAATTGTTTGCTGTTCCCGTCTTTAGTGCTTCCGGTATAGCAGCCCAGATAGGTTAAGATAGGGTGGATAGGAATAAGGAGAGAACTTCCGCCTTGGTTCTGAGGGCTTTTCTTCCCTGTTTGGTCATGTAATGACATTTGGCAATTGGATAGAAATCATAACTTTTTTGGTAAGTTTCTTTTTACAGTCATGCATTGAGGAATGCTTCTGTCCAATATGTAGTTGATTATACATTTGCTTTTATTTTCTGAAATTTATATATTGGTTTGCCTTATTTTTATTTTCATCTAAGCATTCTACTTTCCCTTAAATTTTTTTAAATATAATTATTATTTAGTCAAGGAAAAAAGTTGTTTTTTTTTTAAGTCACCTAACTCAATGAGGAAGAAAGATGTTTATTTAAGAGAAATACTCATGATATTATATAATGATCTCACCTTTAAGAAATGTAGGAAAACAGTGAAGAACTGCAGTGTTACACTCAGTGAAGGAAACAGTGGAAGAACTTAGGCTCTTTAGGTATGTTTTTTAATTTCCCAGATGTTTAATGCAGTTGTGGTTCCCAGAGTGTGCTTCTTAAATTCTCAGGCATCCACCCCAGACCTCTAGTGAATCAAAAGCCTGCGGGATGGGACCCAGGAATCTGTGTTTCAGGCAAGATGGTTCTGCTGTGCCCTCCACGGCGAGGACCACTGCTTTAGGGCATTAACATTATTTTTTTGCATAATTATCTTAAAAAAAAAGATTTTAGACTTTTTAAAGAAACAAGAAAGGGCCCATTTTCCTCATAAGGAAGTTTAGATGTCATGATACAATAAATCTTATTGTAGAAATGATGTGATTCTTGTTTGCATAAAGATTTTACAGCAGACATGGTATCTAACAATTCTATTTTGGTATAAGAGCACCTTCTACATAATGAATTTTGCATATCAGATGGCTGAAACCTTTACATAGCCAGAATTTTAAGTACTGCATATTTCTGGAAAAAAGCATTGATCACAACATCCTTCTTAGATATTTAGTATCACCAATGGAAATTAATTATGTAAGCCTTGTTTGGGTCTGTAGCAGTGCTCGGGAGGTGAGGAATTTTAAAATCACTGCTTTCATACAAATATACAAAATACAATATACAGAGTTTTGCATAATAATAGCTATTTTGGGATTTCTAAATACTGACTGTAATAGACTGCTGAGTAACTGAAAATACATAAAAGGTAAATATCCATCATACTTGTTCTTAGTATAGCATTTCCAGAAAAATTCTGGGAGGGAAATTCATGGTTTATTAATGATAGTATTAATGTCATTTAAAGGAATTATTATAATCAAAACAGTGTCAGTAAACAAGGTTGAATATTTATATATAATTTTTGCTTATGTAGTTTGGATAAAGATTTCTGTTTGAAATATGATGTTTTCAGTATTATCTGGTTTTACAGTTTTAAAGTATTAATTGGCCAAAAGTTCCATGCCTAGTCCACCCCTCTGATCAAGCTATTTGTAGATTGTAAAAGCTTCAGGACTGGGCAGCTAATTAGGAATTTTTTCATGCAAGATGCAAGTCAGCTTCTATTTTGGACTCTATCCAAATCAACATAGCAAGCCTCAAGACACATACACAAACATGACCCATTAGTATGTATATCGACATAATTTATCATGATTTTAATGCATGTCTTTTGGGAACTATTCACCAGCAAACTTTATTATTATTTTTATTATTATCTTAAAAAAATTAATGATGTTGCAGGGAAAACACATGGTTGTTTGGGGATGCCTAATTAGCAGTTTCCTGTTCATTTTACTTGCAAATGTATTGCTTTCCTCTGCAGAAGTTTTGTAACAGACCAAATGACAAATTGTTCAGCTTCATGAAAATTTCACCAACTAAACAAACTGTGCAGTCTTTAATTCAAGTAAACTGAAAAGCAACTTACAGGTGGTACAATATGGCAAGAAATTACACCTGTCCAGAGGGTTCTTACTGAAAGAATGTGAAAGTCAAGAATCTTTCTGTCTCTTGTCCATCTTGACGAAGCTGATGATTTCGAACTGCATACAAATGAGTACAAGTGACATTCTGAGCAGTGTAAGCTGCTTCAAAAGAAATTTTCTGTTTAAGAATTTCTTTTTTTTTTAATTAAAATTTATTGGGGTGACAATGGCTAGTAAAATTACATAGGTTTCAAGTGTACAGCTCTGTAATACATCCTCTATATATCACATTGTGTGTTTACCACCCAGAGTCAGTTTTACTTCCATCACCATATATTTGGCCCCATTCATTTACCTTCTTCGACCACCCCCCTTTCCCAACTCAACAACAACAAAACAAACCCCAAACAATCCAATTTAAAAAATGGGCAGAGGACCGAAATAGACATTTCTCCAAAGAGGACATACAGAGGGCCAATAGACCAATGAAAAGATGCTCAACATCACTAATCATTAGAGAAATGCAAATAAAAACCACAATGAGATATCACCTCACACCAGTTAGAATGGCTATTTAAGAATTTCTATTATGGGATTTTAGCTTTCTCTCTATTGAGCCATGTTTAACAAATATTTATTCAGTGTCTACTGTGTGCAAGGCTCTGGGCTACAGTGTTAAAAAATCCCTAGCACTGATCCCTACCTTCTTGGGAATTACAGTGCCTGTGATAGCTTGTAGGAGTGCTAGGCTAGTGAAGTGCAGGGCATCATGGAAGGAGGCCAGAGAGGCATCTGGAAGGCAGGCAGTAAGGGATCTAGTGGATTCTGGTGGTTCCTCCACCCCCCACCCTCCCCTAGACTTGCAGCGCACCCATTCCCCGACTGCTGGAATTATTCTGCAACAGCTCATAGCTGGCACCTTCTCCACAAAATGGCCACCTGGTTCAGGGTCCATGCACTGCTTCTCACACCCATACTCCATGCCCCAGTCAGGAGGTGATGACTGAGGTTCACAGAGCAGCATCATTGTCTCAAGGTAGAATCAACTCCGTGCTCTAGTTTGTGGTTCAGTGCTTCCTAGTTGGATCAGAGGAAGCTCGCCTCCAGCTGAAACCCCATTCTCCAATAGCTTTTTATCTTGGCTCCATCCTTCACCCCTCACTCCCGTGTACCTGACAGCACTTCCCCAATATTGTCTCTTGAACCAGAATCTGCTTCTAGGGAACCTGATTTTCGGAGTGATTTTCACAGAGACCTGCAGGGTAAGTGGGAGCTAGCTAGATGAATAGGAGCAAGGGAAGAGAACTTTATGCAAAGAAAACTCCAGCTATGAAGGCACATGGGGGACAAAGTTCTGGCAAAAAGAGTAGAGTGACATGACTGTGGAGCAGGGTTAGAGGGTTGGATGGAGGTGGAAGAAAAGGGGTTGGTAATGAGAGATGAAGCTGAAGAGGTTAAAAATCTTTGTAAGCCAAGTACATCTACATCTAATTAATGCTAGAAAATTGTAAAAAATTCAAAATATCACCACTATGTTAATCTATATAAAATACATGATATTTAAAATAATGTATGTATTTGAGATACTTAAAAGTAGTATTCTCAAATTAATTTCTTGAATATACTACAGGAAAGAGGGGCTGCTGTCATGGAATTACCTCCAGATCTAATGAAATTCTCATTCTTTTTACAAAGATAGGTCTCCAAAATGCAGTATGAAGAGCATTATTTATAAGTCTATAAAGCATAATTTTTAACAATCAAATGGAAATCATGTATATGGGATAACATTTTCCATAATAGATCTTATTGTAACCCTAATTTGAAACATGTTTATTCTGATGTAGTCCATAACCTGGCAGAAACCTGTGAAGGTGATTCTTCCGATGCTGTGGGCCTCATTGCTGTGTATGTCACTAACCACATGTATACATTGTAGTTCCAGTGAAACATAATTTTTAAAATCAATGTAAATTATGGAAAAGTTACTTCTGCATTACACCTGACTGTCAAATATGGGGCTAAATTAAGGATGATTTTCTCAAACTCAACACCTCTCTATCTTTTGAGTTGTAACTACTGTTATTTTTCTGTTTGTTGAGACTTTAAGTTGCCATAATTTGTGATTTTCCACAAATACACTGAAAATGTATACAAGGTAGAGCACTGGTTGGGAGTTTAACTTGCAGTTGCGTTCTTTCTATAATTCTTGGATTAGTGTCTCCATTTTACCTCCATTCCTTGTTCATCCAGGCTCTCTCTCATTTTTACCTCCTGTGTTTTTGTAATAGACTCCGTAATCTATCCAGTCACCTCCCTTACAAATTCATTCCACATACAGCTGATTGTTATTTAAAAAAATTAAAAAATGCAATTTCTTATAAACCCCTTCACAGTATGAACTTTCTCTGCACCTCTAGACTTTTCTACTTTCTCCAACACATCTCTAGCCTTTTAACATAGTGGTTTACGGCAAGCGTTTTTCTTCCCAATACTTCAAAATCAAGAGTAAATGTTACTATTTCAAAAGGTTTGATTAACTGACCTTTTCCTTCTCTGGGGTCCCTTGTACTTGGTATAAGCCCCTATGATAGCATTTGCCTAAGACATACTTTAATCACTTGCTCAGATGTCTGTCTCTTTGACTAGACCGTAGGAGTGAGAGTCCCAGGTGTCATGGAAGTGAGATTCAGTTATGTATGGCAAAGTGAAAATGGGAGGATGGGTAGCTAGGACTCTACTTACTGGAAGAATCATCCAGATCTAAGAAGGAACAGGCAGCATGAGGCCCCTAGATAAAGTCCAATTTCAAGTGCATCCTACTGTCTGCCACTCGAGTTTATTTCCCAGCTTAATTCCCGTTGTGTCTGAAGTGAATAGAAATATGGGGGAGACATTTCCTTATTCTACCCCAGGCTACCAGACAGATTTTAGACAGCTGAGCATTTATATTTATCATCATATGTTCATGATGGCACCTAGAAGGTCAGTGGTGGACCTGGGAAGCTGAGATGATGGTCCTTGCAGAGAACATGATGCTGGGTGTGTTACCAGAGAATGAATTCTTGGTTTCATCACAGGAAAGAATTCAAGGACATACTGAATTAAGCCACGCAAACAAAGCCAAACAAGCAGTGGAGTTATTAAAGGCAAGGAAAAGCGTACAGTCCTGAAATAGTGGGAGTGGGCAGGCCAGGAGGAGGGCAACTGCGCTGAAAAACAAACAAATTTAGGATTTTATTCAAATGAGGGTGTAAAATATTCAAGTTTTAGGGTGGCATTGTAGGCATTCCCAGGCTGTCCCCACTGACCACTCCTTCCTATCAGGATGTGGGATTCGCTTGTCTTTACTTTGCCCTTATCGGAACTGTCATAGTGACACAGGGGTTGGAGATTTTTCCTGCAGTGCTGATAGTGTCATAATCCATTGCAGTTAGCTGTAGCTGCACCTTTTCCTAAAGATGATCTCATCTCCTCCTTCCTTCCACTGCCCCCACCCTGCCCCCCACAGCCCCATTCTTTCTGCCTCTGGTAACGGGTGCAGCGTTATTATTGGTGCCGTGGCTTTGTTGCCTGGCTGAACAGGGGCAGTGTTCCCAGACAACTTTGGGGGATTTTTATTATAGAAACACCTGATTTCAAGGGCTGTTTACACAGCTCAGACCTAGCTTTTTGCTGCAATGATAATTAGGGTGGAAATTCAGTTACTGTGGCCTTGTTTGTTTATACAGCCTTTTAAGGTCTGATGAGACAGTTTACACGTTAATATTAGAATTACATATAGTTAATTAGAGAACATGGCTACTTACTCATAGCTAAGCACTTTGTATTATCTCCTACGAATACCTATTAAGGTAGTATTGTTATGATCTCTATTTTCAGAGGAAGTAAGGATCGGAACATTAAGTCACTAACACTGTATCCTATCAACAGTAGGTAGCAGAGCTGAAGCTGGCAAAGGTGCCAGATCTCATGTTCTTTCCATTGTTGTGCTGTAATGCCAGTCCCTAATAAATTGTATCTGTCAGTGATGAGCCAATGAATGAATAGATGTGAAAATAGTGTATTTTTTTCATTCAAGAAACAGCACAAATGTCTATACTGAAAGTATGAATATTTTTCAAATGCCTTTAGTATGACTCATAGGAGTAATAAGACAATGTTCATGTCTAGTTCACTGGTCAAATCCCAATGCAGTGCCAAAAATACCACTCATGCAGCCATCAGAAAATAATTAAATCTCTCCCCATAATCCTTCAAAGCCCTTTTAGTTCCTGCCAACACACACCTACGTTAACATTATAATGTGTAACTGCTCAATAAAATTGCTTTAAAAGTCCTTCCTGCTAACCTTTAACCCCAAGGACTCTGCATAATTTATTATCCTATAAACAATCAAATTCTTTTCTTTCTCATTTTTGGGGGATTTTCTGTCTCTCTCCTCCTAGATCTGCATTGTGCCTTTACTGGATAATATTGAATCAAGACACTTTTATTATTTGTCATTTTCATTTACGAGATATGTTCCGTGTTCTTAATTAGCATTTAATGAAAATGGAGTATGTTATCTACAACAAAATCATTGCTTGGGTTTTTCTTTTTTTTTTTCTTGTTGTACCCTTTGTTGATTTCTCTCTCTTTGAACTGGTATATGAAAAAGAAGTTTCCTGTTTCTGTTCTTAGTTGTGCTGTTTTGCTTTGAGGATGTTGTGATCTGAAGCAAAATATAGTTAACTCTTTCATTTTCATAGATGGGTAGTGTGGGGCTATTTAATATGAAGTCATTAAAAAATGTGATCCATACTATATGAAAGTGACAGAAGATTATAAAATAGCAATGGCCAATTCCAGAACTAATTCTTTTAACTCATTACTTAAAGGGACAATTATGTTCTGTGATGGCTTCATAACATTGTTGGTGTATTTCCTAAATTTCCAGGCTCGATACAAAATTTCTTGTGTATTACATAGAAAAACTCCTTGATGTAAAACTAGACCTGGATTTTTGTAAGTTCAGATATTAGGAAACTGAAAACTCTATTTGCTTTCTTTCAATCCCTGGACTTACCACTTCTTGCTCTTTTGTTTTTCCCAACATCTTTATTCTACTTCACTTACCTAAAAACATGTTCTAAAATCTCATTTTCTTCAAGACAATTTCAGAGTACGGTCAGATGACTACCTCTTCAGAGTAACATCTTGCAGTGATACATGTTCAACTACTGGGATTTCAGGGGCTGTGCTTGTCTCCACACCGAGATAATGCCTTTTCGAGCACTTCAGAGAATTTGTAAAGCTCTGTCCACAACAGCACTTTAGGAAACTCATCCTCAAATAGATGATCCAAGTGCTCGTCAAATTGTGAGGACAGCTAAAAGCCTTGCCTCCAATATCCACCTCATTCCATCATCAGGCACTCCTGTAAGCAAGATCTTCTTAAGATTTTCAGGATTCTTAAAAAACACATAATGTGCTTTGGCTGTGAAAAGCCTCACTAGGTGGCCAAATTGGCACTTTTGTTCCCTTCACAACATCTTATAGGGACAAACAAGAGCAAAATCTTCAGGAATGCAGACAGTGTTTCTATTATTAAAGGTTAGGCTGCATAGCCAGTTTAATGAAGTATAAAAGCCAAAGATTAAACTAAACATGCAGACTAGAGATTCTGGAGTCAAACTCCATTTCCTCACTTTCAGATTCAAAAAGTTACCAGTTTTACACCCAGGCAAGTAATTTCCAGGCCTTCTGCTACTACTCCTTGCCTCCATTCCTTCTGTAGTAGACTGGGATTTCATTTGTCCCTGGGCTCCACACACTTAATTTTTTACTCCATTCTGGCCTATTGTACCCTGTGGTTTTCCAAAATATAACTATAGTCATTAAACTGTTGTGTTTAAAATTCTCTAATGTTCCTCATTGCCTTCCAGATGAACATCAAACTTCTCCATTTGATGTTACAGGTCCTCCAAGATCCAGTATCCACCTGTATGTGTCTCAAACTTCAATTCCTGTCCTTTTTCATCAACCACATGTACTTTGCACTCAATCAATGCATAACTAATTATAATTTCCCGTATATACCATGCTTTTCTTTAAGCTTCTTACTTCAGAAACTGTAATATACATCGTTGTTTCCCTAATGGCTAGTGTGGGCACTTGAAGTCATTGCATAATGTGACGATTTGCTAAAATGTCAAGATTGCCATTTAGGGGTGTTTGTAGTAAAATTCAACAGTAAAACAATAAATAGGTCAATTTTTTTCTAGTGAAATTTTTTTTGATCAATTACATATAGTTGTTTAAAATTATCTTTCTGTTTCATTATGTCTGTAACTCAACATTACTTTTTTCCACAGCCAGTGCCAATAATAGAATGAATATTAGATAAACAAATCATTTTTCTTGATGAAAGAAACATATAAGCTCTCTTATTCTTAGTCCACATATAGAACCACCCTGGCTATTGTCATTTCAAAACTGGGTTTGCTTGTCCAACACTGGTATCTGATTTAAAGAAACTTGACCTAAATAAGCCAACCCAACAAAGCATATGCTCTACTGAGGATTGTTCAGTGCTCTTGCCATTTATGGAAAGAAAAGACAGTGCACTGATTTAATTTAATATTCACTAAATAAATCTAATCTTTTATTTGTGAGGTATTCTTTAGCATCACACAGGTGAAAGGAGTGAAAGATAATATGTGGATAATTGTGCTTGCAATAGAGTCAAATATAGACAAACCACATCAATTTTTATCATACATAGAATAATTGCTATCATTTGCTTTGTGTCTGCTGGTATACCAATCACAATAATCAAAACCTTTGCCTAAATTAGTTCGTTTTCTTCCATTTTACCAACCCTGTGAAATAAGTATATTTTTCTCATTTTTTTATATGAGATCATCACAACACAGATAGGTAAAAGAATCCATGCCAGTTCATATAATTCTTAAGTTTCAGGGCCTTGGGTTAAAACTAATTCTGCTTATTATTAAAGCTTGTGATTTTTAACCTTGGCAACTTTACAAATTCAATTATCAATACCCTTCCACTGCTCCTCACTTCCTCGTTCCTTAAATGAAGGTACCATCAAAAGAATACCTTGGAAGCTAAACTTTTAAAAATTTATTACAGTCTGAGCTAGTCTAGATAAATGAAAATGAGATTATCATTGCTAACTTTGATGACTTTTTCTCAAAATATATTAAAGTATGATTTGTTGAAATAATGTATTTTAAATTATACAGTCATAAACTCTATCATAAGTACCTATTTTCTCTTTTTTCTTTTTTCTTTTTTAGTGAGATCCTCTTAAATTCTTTTTGAAATGCTGAGGCTCTCTAGTTAGTGAGTCACCAGCATTCCTTGTGTTTCTGTATCTTTGGTTGCCATCCAGTGGCAGCAGCCATATACTTCGGTTGTTTAACACAGAAAGAAGAAAAACCCTCTGCTTTCTAAGCAGACTGTCTCTTATAATTCAAAGGCAAATGGTAGATGTTAACTTTTTGTAACTAATTTATGAGAGTGTTAGCCATCACGGAGTACAATAAAGAAGAAAATCTGTATAGATACTGTCAAAAACAACTAATTATCAGTACAGAAATGAAACAGTTCTTTTATTTTTTTCAGAAAATTTACAACCAATATTTGTCCCTTCAGAAAATCATTAGAAATAAGTATTTATGTTAAAATTCCCATCAAAGTCAATAATTAGCAAATCCATAGGTAGTGATTAATGCAGTCAATTCAAATGCTAGATTTCTCACATTTTTTTTTCACATATGATGTCTCACCAGTAGGAAAAAGCACTGATATAATACTCCAAATAAATAATTTAAAAAGTCTTTCATCCCACATAGGCAACTTGTAGTTTGTGGCATGGCTATAATTTATAGGAAGTACTTTAAAGCATAGCTTCCAGAGATGTCATAGAAACTATGGGAACAGAGTTGAGGAACATTTAGTTCCATAAAACAAAATGGGATTTATTAAAGTCACTATAAGTAAGGCAATAAACTGGACACCCGCAATAATTAAAAAATGCAGTGTTGATCTGTTCAAAATATGGGACACTTTTATTTGAGGGTGTCTTTTGGTTTGAAGATAAGAAAGTTAGTTATCAGAATAATTATTAGAAAAATATGCTTCATCTGTGTGAGAAGCTGTGTGTATCTGGGTAGATACTAACTTTATTCTGATTGATGTAGCAAAATGTAAATTGGGAAAGGATGGGTAAAGCAGAGAAAGTTATCCCATTTATAATTACTTAGTTCATCTCCAAATATATATCCATCTAAGTAGCAACAATGTAATTTTTCAAAAACATTTCCCACAAGTTTCTGTTTAAAAATTTCAAATTTACAAAAGTATAATGAATATTAAATCCCTTTTTCTACAATAGATTAACCAACTGCTGTCATTTTGCTACATTTGAATTTGTGCTCTCTCCCTCTCCCTCTCCTCCCCTTCTCCCTCTCCAAACACACATATACACATGCACGCACGCACACATGCACATCCTCATGCTCATCCTCTTAATTTCTTCTGTGAGATCATTTGAAAGTAACTTGCTAACTTTTCATACTTTATTCTGAATATTTTAATCCCCAAGAACTTTAATACCTCTATTACCTAGAAAAACAACAAAAATTCAGCACAGTCAGAACATTATACAATCAATTTAATATTTATGTAATATTATCTAATATACATCCCATGTTCCAGTTTTCCCCATTTTACCACAAATATTCGTTATAGCTTTTTTTTATATGTATCTAGGATCTGATTAATATTAGTGCATTGCATTCAGTGCTCATCTGTCTTTAGTCACCTTTTGTATAGAACACTCTTTCCATATCAACTTTTTTTAACTTAACACAGACATTTTAAAGTTGTATGTAGTTGTGTTATAGGATAGGTTCCAACATAGATTGTATAATGATTTCCTCATAATTAGATTCAGGTTAAACATTCTTGATGAGCATCCTACATAGATGATATGTGCTACTGATTGCATCACTTGAGTACATACTTTATGCCAATTTGTCAAATTACTGACAATGTGCTATTCATGATGCAGACACACAGATCTGGTGTCTGCTGGGTCTTTACATTTTAATCATACTTTCTGCTTTGTTTTTAATAAGTAATCTGAAGAGTAATACTTTGAAATTATATAAATATCCTATTCAATACAATATTATACCCAATGATTTTTAGTTATAGTGTAATATTAAATGTAAACACTAAATTTAAACAGTGATTTCAGTTGTTTCCAGTAAAGATAGTTTGGTGATGCTGAAACTGGAAAAAATGCACATGAAGAAAAGTACATATGTCTCAAATGGGGAAGGAGAAGAACATTTTAAATGCTACAAAGTTACTCAAACTTTGCACAATAAAAGGCATCAAAATATTAAAAATGGAGCCATCTGGATTGTCTATTTATATCGCATAAACATATGTGAGAGATCCTTTACTGTTATTTTTAAAATTTATTTTCACCTGCCTGATATACCTGTCACTGGTTTTTAGTAGAGTACAGTTATGCCAAAATTAATTAAGCAGCAATATCACCAAAATATCACTGACATACCAAGAATATTAATCAGTGTCTTGGTCATGGGTCTGGTAAATTATTAGTTGGGGCATAGCACTAAAATTCATTCAGCAACCATGGTAATTAGTTTACTACAATTTGCATCTTAGAATCAAAACTGAAGACACGTTTTAATGTGTCTGGATCTAATGATTCATTGTTTCTAAGAAATCCACCAATAATTTCATAATTACTCTCATATATAATAGTGGTTAGCATTGTAAATAATGAGGAGAGTTTTACTTAAAACAGCATGGGTCAAATTTAGAAAAGTTGAAAAAAAATTTTTTCTTTATGAGCCCTCGGTTGAAATGCCTTGTGTATTTATACCTTACAAAGACCTGGGTATGGTATTATTGAACAGTAAGATGCCACAGAGCCAGCTAGTAGGCAGAGTTTAACTTCAGCTGTTGCAGTCCAGTCTGCTATATTTCACAGTGGAATATAGTTAGCTAATAGAGCAAAAGAATTTGAGATTAGGAAAAATATTCCAACTAACATTCTTCCCAGTATCATCATTTCCTCCACTGATGCAACAGTCATTTTTAGCAGATATTTTTTGCAAAACACATGATGGCTCATTGAAATAATGGGGAACCAATACATCTAGCATTTATAGTCCTTGCACAGGTGTAGTTATTTAGAAGTTAAGTGAAAAAAATTATATTATTAGAAATATGTTGGAAGTTATGTTTGTTGAGCAAAGCAAAGGCCATTGAGAAATTGCAGAGAGGATGACTCAGAGCTTTCTGAATCTTATCTGTTAGGTCAGAATCAAGGCAGGGAGCCATGGGCTGGAGTGTGGTCTGGTGTGGAATAGAGGAAGGAGAATTCAGATTGAGACCAGAAGCAAAACAGGTAATGTGCAGGAGTCAGTTCATATAAAGAGCTGGTTGTAAAATTTTCAGAGTGGATTTGTTTTACACTGTTAGCTTAAAATTGCTGCGGAGGGGGTTTTTATACCACAGTAATTAACAATTGCTATAATTTGAGGCTCTTTCTGTAATCTTAGAGAGCTAGTTGTTAAACATTTACCAGCTTTTATTTGGATAATAAACTGGTTTATTGAATAACATAATTTACATATAATATATAACATGATATTTCTAAATATTATTATTTGGATAATAATTTTTTTTTTTTAGCTGAGCCATCCTGCCACCTGTTGGCAGCTCAGCAGCAGCTCAGCTCAGGCCGGACTCGAACTGCTGTTGCTCAGAGCTCAAACCTTTGAGCGAGCTCTTAACCAACTGAGCCATTCAGCAGGCTCTATTTGGATAGTAATAGTAATAATGGTAATTGCTTATTTGGAGGTCAGAGAGTAGTTGATTAACCATACTGTGGTTATAACCATACATGACTTTTAGTTTAAATTTGTGTTCACTGATTAGAAATAATCAGATTAGAAAATGTGTTGAATGTTGTTAGTCATTAGGAAGTAGGTTTCATCTTCTACCACTTCACCAAAACTGCTTTCCTCTATGTCACCAACGACCTCCACTTTCCTAAATCCAATGGTCAGTCCTCAGGAATATTCCTAAGTGACCTATCAGCAGCATCTGACACATTCTATTTCTCCCTACTGCTTGGTACACTCCTTCATGTGGCTCCATGGACGCCGCATCTTTCAGTGTCTCAGAAGATACCACATTCTTCCTCACTGGTTGTCCCAGCCCCATCTCCTTGTTAGTTCCTCCTCTTCTTCCTACCCTTGTAATATTGACGCACCTGAGGGCTCCGGTTTTGGTTCTTTTCTCTGTTTGCATCAAGATTTCTCAACCATGGTACTACTGACGCTTTGGTTCAGATAATCCTTTATTGTGTAGGCCTATCCTGTGCATTTTAGGATATTTAGCAGCATCCCTGGCTTCCAACTATTGGACTCCACTGGCACCTCACCCCTCAACTGTGACAACCAAAAATATCTCCAGACATTGTCAAAATCCTTTGGAGGGGGCCAGATTGGTCCCAGTTGAAAACCACTGACTTAACACTCTTTGCAATTTTGGTGCTGTCTGTCAGTCTTACACCTTTAAATATATCAATATGCTATTCATTAATATTAATACATTTGTTTTACCAGACCAGTCTTTTTTTTTTTTTTTACAAATTCCATGTTTGTATAGCTACTGCCTACTTGACATCTATAGTTTGTTGTCTGTAGACTTCTGAAACTTAAGATGTTTAAAAACCAAGCTGATCTTTACTTCCAAACCTTCAATCTCAGCCTTCTCCATCTTTTGGTACTAACTCCAAACTTCAAAATGCCATAGACCAATGGTATGGGTGGCTTACACAAGAAGCATTTATTTTGCACAATTCTGGAGGTTGGGAAGTCCAGAATTAAAAAGTAGTGGATTCGCTGTCTATGAGGGCCTTCTTCCTGGGTTATAGAGGGCCACTCATTGCTGTACCCTCACAGGGCTGAGAGAGAAAGAGAGAGATCTCCTGCCTCTTCCTTTGTATAAGGAAACTAATCCCACCAGAGGCCCTACCCTCATGACCCAATCTAAAACTAATTACCTCCCAAAGGCCCCACTTCCAAATACTATCACATGGAGGATTGGGGCTTCAATATATGAATTTTGGGAGGACACAAACATTACTTCATAGCAATGCATTTCTTTTTCAATAGAAAAGAAATTAGAAGCAGAAAGTTATCTTTTTCCATGTAAGTCATTTGGACTCATTCATCTGCATTTTTGGTGACTGTCTTGCTGAATTATCTTTGATGGGGAATCCAGAATTGTTTTAACTTCATTTTACCTTGTGGTGCTACTTGTCAAAATATTTACTGTTATTAAAGAGAAATAATCTTTGGAGGCCTTCTTTATTTTATCAAATGTGTTATATTTTGGAAAGCAAAATCTCTGAGAAAATGTTACTGAAGTTCAAGAAATTTTGAGGTGTGTAAGTAGAGGAAGCATGACCTTGTTTGTTAAATTTCAGAATATTGCAGTGGAAATAACAATTAAAGATTCAAAACAATAAATTTGGGGAAAATAAAAAGAATACTGTGTTACGCGGTAGGTAGTAAGTTTTAAATAGTTGTTCTACAATACAGTACATGTGGAAATCTTACATTTAAGTGAAATTATGGATAATTAATTCATAAACGAATAATAAGAAAAGTTAATGTGCTGGAGAACATTTTAATGTTTTTGGATCATCAAAACAGAACTGTGTATTTACTCCAAATGTGGTTTAATAACAACATAAAAATAATATTGGTCTGGCTGCTCAATATGACTGATCTTAAATAGTATTTATAATGTATCAGGGTGAAGCAGAAAATGAAAATAGTTTTTCCAGATGATTTGAACTAAAAATGCACAGTTATTTACTATCATTCTTTCCATTGTGAGAATTTTGGAAGGACATAAAATCTTTGTCTCAGAGCAGTATTTTAAATATAAGCTAGTGATGCTTCTCTGGTATAGTCAACTTATTAATTCATTTATTTCCCATTTACTCATGCATGCAGACTTTCATTCATGAAAATATATTTATGTTCCCAGTATGTGCCAGGCCCTCTTCTAGTTGCTAAGGATGTAGATTTGAAAAAAGAAAAAAAGCTCCTACCCTCATGAGCTACAAACTAGCTCATGCTAGTTATACAATGTTAATAATAATTTCTATGATTATAAAAGCAGACTTTGCAAGGGAAAGGCTGATATGCAAGTGGCATATTAGTTTAGGTAGGATTTTTACAGATTATATTATTTTTATTTAAAAGGCAGAACCAAGTTTTATCTATGTTCAGAACATTTAGTATTTCCTCAAATAATCAAATGAAAAGAATCTGATACACCATAATAAATTGAAGACTTGTAATTACCTCTCCTCATTTTAAATAGTATATATATTATAGATAGCGTAGAATAGCCTCTTTGTGATACCAAACTGTTTTCAGGATTCTTGAAATCCAATATATGTTAATATATTCTAAGTAGCTATTCATTTCTTCTCAACACATTTCCTGTAATGAATGGTTGTACTAATGACAAAATAATTTGAGACGACTTTATCTGAAATACCAGTGTTCTTCATACCAGTGTTTCTCCCCATTTTTTGGTGTTTACATGACCTCAAACCCACTAACTTGGTGTGAATGCAAGTGTCTTTGACAGATTCTAGAAAAGGGCAATGCTCTCTTAGTCATTAAAAGAGACTGTGGATGATTATTGACCTTATAACATTAAACACAAAAGTGCTCACTTGCTGACTGGTTCTAAGAATAAAAGCCATGAGAACCAGAACAAATATAGCTCACAGGGACAAGCCTCTCTCGACATTCCTAACGCTTCTTTCTGGGGCTAGAACTGGAGGAATGAAGGAAAGGTGGTGTCGGCAGAGCCCAAGGGCCCTGTGGAGGAAGCTGGGTTCCTGGTGGAGGCCGCTGGGTGGAAGTCAGGAAGGAATGCAGAGGAAGAGTCACGCTTACAGGAACCGGAAACAGGAAAAGGCCTAGACATTGCCTAGATGCCCGAGAAGGAGGGAAAAACGGAATTCTCCTGGCTTCTTCCATGCTGTAGCACTCCAGTTACCTCTCAGTGTCCCTCCTTGGTCACACCTACCTGAGAGCCACTTTGCAAACAGCCTGGGCAATGTAGCTTGCAGAACCCAAAGCAGGCACTGGCTCTGAGATCAAGGCAATGAGTGACAGGTACAAGCCAACCCTATTGTAACTAAGTCTTCATCCTTATTTTTCTACCCATATTTAATTCCCTTACCACAGTAACAACTTTATGAGGTAACTCTTCATTGTACAGCTGAGAAGTTTCCCTCCCTATGTTATGGGAGAGATACAGTGCCCTATCAGTCACCGTGGACACCAAAAAGGCTGGCTTCTCAGTTTAGAAGATGTGTCAGGTCTGGATGTCAATTCTCACGTATGGTGACTTATCAACTAAATATAAAATAGAAGACCATCAAGGAAACAAAAATAATTGGTTAACATATTCACCTATATTCATAACTCAAACTTGTGGCTCCAGTCCTTGCTTCTGTGATCGGTCATATTGTTAACTAGCATTTCCTTTTTTCACCATCATTTCATGTTCTCCTTGCTCTCTGGGAGTAAGAGTTCTTGCCTGGTTGGATGACTCAAATCTTTATTCCTGAAGATTCTGAATCCTCAGTGTTTCTGATTTTATTGTATTGTTATAGTCTTCCATTAACTATTACTACGGGATGCAGTAATAATAGGAGGTGAAACTCCTGGTTCCAGACATCGTCTGCCTTGACCCCACTGTGTAGCAGCAGCCTAGTCATTTCTTGCCATTCAGGACCAATATAATAGAGTAACACATGCTTTCTATGCCTGTTGGTTTAATAGCACAAAAAAAACAACAACCAGGAAATAACAAAATGATAGTCTTAACTTCCAATTCATTAAAAGCTCTATCTGTTGATAGAAATAGTTTTTCTTTGAAGGTTAACTTCTGAGTCTGCTCAAACAGAGAAGTTGGCCATTTTGAAATGGCAGTTTCTAAACTTTTTCTCATCAGGCATCTCAGTACATGAACATTACACTATGTTTCTGTTTAACATATTTATTACAATTATTAGTGTATAGGTGTGGTTTCCCTCTCATCCAATGAGATAATTGGTGTCAGTAATTTGTATTATACATCTTTGTGTTCTAGACTGTAATATAGAGGGTAGCTACTAAATACAGAGTAAATAATCACAGAATGAATCTACGCAAAAAGGAAGGGAGGGAGGGAAAAAGAGAGGGAAGAAGGAAGGAAGAGGAAGGAAGGAAGATTGGTTTAGTTTGCTGAAGAAATTTGGCAAGATCTAAAATTGCTCCCTTTATGGATGAATCACATATGCCTGCTTGGATTAAGTTAGAGTAAGAATGATTTATGACAATTCTGCCACCATGTATCTGTTATTTATTTTTGCTATCATATAACAGTGAACACTTATGGATGGCAATTTGGCTCAAGCCTTAACTGTTGATACACCTTAAGACTCATGGAACAAATTTTATTTCTTTTACAAAATGTATATGGGTTGATCATTTCTATTACTGTTTTATTATTCTCAAGTAGACTATACACTAAAAAGAGAAATATCATCAAAGTGTTTTTCATGCAAAACAACAGTTCCCCTGAGCTATCTCACCCTAAACTTAGAGGCAACAAACTGTAACTTCCTGTTTTGAGATCTTTTTATTGTACTTTCATATTCCCAAATATTGGGTTGTCAGAAAAGTCATGATGCATGTTTGGAACAGATGGCACTAGTTCATTTTTGGAAGTACTAGAGTCATTCGCATCTCTGTTATTGCTATGTCATTTGACAGCTGACAGGTCTAGCCTCATTCTAAAAAAAAATTGAGTGATTTGGTTGAATTTTAGAGATTTTACAACAAGTTGAAGATGGAAGACCAAACTGTGGATTTTTGCCATATTTTACTGTTTTACTTCCATAAAGGGAAGAACACGCATCAAGCTTGTGAAAAGTTGCATAAATTTACGGTGACAATGCTCAACAAGAACATCAGTGCCAATGATGGTTCATGAAAGTCTGTGCTGGTAATTTTGATCTCAATGATGCTCCTTGGTCAGGGAGGCCCACCGAGATCAATGACAACAAAATACAGGCATTAATCAAGTCAAACCCACCTTACACAACGCGAGAGATTGCAGAACATTGAACATCCATCATGCAAGCATTCACGATCACTTGAAGAAGCTGGGATACTTCTTAAGCTCAGTATTTGGGTTCTGCATGAACTCAAAGAAGTTCATTTGATGGCGCATATAAACATCTGCAATATGCTCATTAAATGTGAAGAAAACGATCATTTTTTGAAACGACTGATAACTGGTGATGAGAAGTGGATTGCTGACAACAATGTGATGTGCAAATGGTCTTGGTCCCAACGTGATGATTGGCCTCAAGCGACATTGAAAGCAGATATTCATTAGAGGAAGGTTATGCTCTCAGTGTGGTAGGATTTTAAAGGTGTCGTGTTTTACAAGCTCCTACCAAGGAATCAAACAATCAGTTCAAATGTGTACTGTCGGCAATTGGACAGTTTGAACGAATCCATCATCCAGAAACCTCAAAGCTTGTTAATTGTAAAGGAGTTGTGTTCCATCGTGACAACGCGAGACCACACACACGTTTGATCACCCGTCAAAAATTATTGGAGCTTGGATGGGATGTGTTGTCACACCCACCATACTCACCTGACCTTGTGCTGTCAGACTTCCACTTGTTTCACTCTCTTCAAAACTCCTTGCATGGTATAACGTTCAATTCAGATGAGGCTGTAAATCAGCAGTTTGTTCAGTTTTTCGCAAATAAAGACAGGTCCTTCTATGAATGAGAAATTATGAAGCTCACTGAAAGATGACAAAAGGTTATCGAACAAAACGGGCACTATATCATTGATTGATCTTTGTTCTTTATATAAATAAATGACCTTTGAAAAACACAAAATATGTCATGACTTTTCCGACAACCCAATAGATACTTTTATTGCTGCTTCCTGGTATATCTCTTCTAGACTTGATTTGTTGATTATTCTTTTAATAGATGCCAGTAAACACTTCACCTCCTTACTGCCCCTTCCCACCATTGCCGATCAGGTTATATGGATATGCCTAGTTCTTCTAGTATCTTATAATACTTACTTTAAATAAAATGTTCACACTTGTAATTTCTGGCTGGCCATATCTTGTGAGTAAACTTGGTAAATGAGGTGCTTCGCTGCTTGCCCTCGTCTCCTCTCTGTATCCTGCCAGTGACCATGTGCCCCTCTTTGGCTGGGACCCATTCTGAGCCCACTCCATGTTTACTCAGCCTGCTTCACTGAGCACCACCTTTTCCCATGCTGTCTTTCAGAAGTGTGTTGAAATGTTTTCTTTGCTGTTAGTGCATTTCTGATTGCTGTATTTGTGGGGTTAGACCGTTACTTCTGTCTATCTATCATCTGTTGGGTTGTTGGAAAAGTCATGACATATTTTTTATATGTTTTTCGTTGCAAAAATGTGTCATGACTTTTCTGACAACCCAATATCTGTCTGTCTGTCTATCGTCTATCTATCTATCTATCTATCTATCTATCTATCTATCTATCTATCTATCTATCTAACATCTTCCTATCAATTACAGCTAACGTTCAATATTATATTACTATCTGGTGTACAGCATTGTGGTTAAACATTTATATAACTTACGAAGTGATTCCCCCTGATAAGTCAAGTACCCACATGGCACCATACATCATTGTTACAATAGTATTGACTCTATTCCCTATGCTGTACTTTACATCCCCGTGACAATTTTGTAACTGCTAATTTGTACTTGATAATCCTTTCACCTTTTATACCCAGCCCCTGACCCCTGTTCTTATCTGGCAACCATTAGTGTGTTCTCTGTATCCATGAGTTTGTTTGTTTATTTTGTTTCTTAGATTCCACGTATGAGTGAAATCATATAGTATTTGTTTTTCTCTGTCTGACTTATTTCACTTAGCCTAGTAACCTTAGGGTCCGTCATGTTGTTGCAAATGGTAAGATTTCATCCTTTTTATGGCTGAATAATGTTCCATTGTATATGTGTACTGCATCTTATTTTTGTATTTCCACTGTAACAAGCTATGAGCAGGAGAAGAAATAAATGTCTTCATTTCACTAGGTTAAACCAAAGCATCTTTGATTTATTTGGTTTTAATTTTTTTAATTCCATATTTTTGGTATGCTTTAGGCTTTGCTGCTTAGTCTGCTTTACTTTAGTCAGTTTTTCTCTAATAGTAGATCTTGACTTGATTTTTATCTTCTTCCAAGGATAAGAAAACTTATGTTAACTGCTAATTTTTCCCAATGGCATATCAAATGGTAAAATTGATATTTACCCATTCTATTTGTTACCTGTGCTTCATGAACTTCAGTTTCATCTCAAGAATCATAGTATTACTCTACTTAAACAAGTTGAGCTATACTGTTTAACAATAATTATAATTTCTTAAGTTAATATAATAGGCTATATTTTATAGCACAGACCCCATAAATTATCTCAGTTTTTAAAATACAGTTTGAATGTTTGCCTAAAGAAAAATTTCAGACTTATCTTTTCCCCCCAAAATTCAGCTTTGATATAGAAGTATAATTAACCTCCAGAATCCTCAATTCTGGATTACTTTCTTCTTCCTGGTATATTCTCATTTATTATATCATTCAGAGAGTACTTGTTTGAGTGTAGTGTTGGGTTAAACACTGTGTGTTAAAGTTAAAATGAACATTATTGCTATAAAAATGGTGGCATTTTTATTGACACTGAACAATTTATATTTAATAGTTCAAAGAAAAATAAAAAATAGGAAAATATTAACACACTTTCTCCTCCATATACTTTATTAGTAAATAAAAGCAAAATTCCCAGTTTTTATTTTTCTTCTCCATATTAATCATCTGAAGCCATTTCAATAAAGTCCTGCTCTGTAGGAATTCCTCAACTAAGGCAGATAACAATGATTTAGCCAAGATATTTAGAAAAAGATACACAACATCCAATACATACATTAGGAAACAGATTTTTGAAAGACAAAATTAAGAGCCCTACATCTTCCCCTAAAATTAGAGTGAGCAGTTTGAATGTGTTTCATCTGCACATATTGTTGACAGAGTGCTTTTTCTGTTAGGTGAGCAGCACAAAACACAAGGAAACCTGTGACCCTGAGGAAAGCAGGTGGCATGCTGGCAGCAGAGCTGCTTGTGATGCCTTTGCTGGCCCCGTGGTCCTGTCACTCGGTTATGTTCACGTCAGATGGACACCCCTGAGATTCACTGGAGTGACTACTTGGTTGACACATAGCTACAGCTTCTGCAAATGTTTATATTAGGTGTCAGGGAAAAGGAGAAGTGTGCATTATGGGGTCCAGTGTAAACAGGAAGGTATGCATTAGGGAGATTATTTTGCTTTTCTAAGTAACAGGCAAGGATTTTTGTAAAAGGAGTGATTTCAAAACTGTAGAATAGTTTGAAAATTATGATGAGCAAATTTTCCCAGGAATGGAAAGCACAGGTTGTTTTAGTAATTTAAAATTTTACTTTACATATGTGTTATGTTGAAAAATTTTCAATGTTGTTCATCCCTTGATACATATATAATATTTTTTTTAATGTGTACCTCCCCTCTCTAGGTTAAAAAATGTTGTATGGCAAAATCTAAAATTATCAACTTCTGGACATATAGATTCTATCCTAATTAGGGTACATTCTGTACCCAATATAAATACACAACATAGGACTTAGTTTGGTTCTTTAAATATCGTAGGCCCTCCAAAAATATTTGTTGAAAAATTCATTGATGATCATAGGTTCTTTGTAGGAATGACAACATGATTAGAGTTTAAGAACAAGTTTAGCTCTTTGAAAGTGAAAGAAGTTAATATTTTAACTTATAATTTATAAATCCTTAGGGATGATACTAGTAATGTAGAGATTTTTATATTAATTAAAAAAACACCATGAACTTAAGTTAAAAAAAATCATCAAAAACAGAACAAAAAAATGGTTTTAAAAATTATTCAGATATATACACCTGATATTATTTGTAGAAAAATAAAGATAAACATTTGTAAATATATGAACCTAAAACTGAATGATATTTTTTTGATTTACAAAAGATGGCATGAGCCCATTTAAGTAGCTGTTTACGTGTCTCACTTACCTTGCTTTTCCACTCTGTATTCTTTCCATGTAATGAAATAAGCATCCAAGCCTTAAGGGTCAGAAGTTTAAAATAATAAACATACGTCACTCAAATTAATGTTACACTAGTGAGACTGAGAGAAAGGAATTTATAGGAACCCTATAAATCATCCCTTTCTAGCTTTCTTCATTAGCTCACAGCAATCCGCTTTCCTCTTATAATATCTTCATTGATTATTTTTCCCATCATTTAATCTCTAATGTAGCTGTTTTTGTGCAAAGTTCAGGTTATGCTTAAACTCTTTTGTTGATAGAAATAAAAATAAAGCCTCTCTGGGATAAGAATATAAGTGAGTCAATTGGCAAGCATTCTGCCAAGAGAATTTTAGAGATAGGATTGATTTTAAAAGTAGATTATGAAATTATTTTTACTTATGTATTTTAAAGTATATTCTAATCTTGTTTGTTTCTAATGATTTGGAAATGGTATGGAAAAGTTTAGATATGTAAGTCAGGAGCTATATTTTTTTTCATCATTTTATCATATATATATATATATATATATATATATATATATATATATATATATGGTACACATTTCAAAGATATTACCTCATTTGTTTCCACAGTATCTTTATGAGATAAAATCGACTGGGATATCTTGAACTCTTAACTATAATGTTAAATTTTTCTCCTTTTTAATTTTTTAAAATCACATTAACTTTTTATATTGTTATATATTTATTATTCAAATATGGGATGAACTACATAGCTGTTAGATTTTAGCGTAGAGGCCATCTTTCTGCCTGTTTCTTTTATCTTTCAAATTCTCTTAAGTTGAAATATGTGGGAAGATTTTGATACCCTAGTTATTGAATAAAAAATACCAAGGCCGCTAATACAAAGCTGTTCTTTGTGGTTTTATCTAAATACAAACCAGATGTTAGTAGGAGTAAATTCCCTACAACATCCAGGCCTGTGTTTTGTTGTTTTCTTCAAAAATAATGTTTTGTTTGTTTCTTTGATTTTTGCTTTTGAAACCTCAGCCATCTGACACTGTGAACACATTTCAGAGTTTACAATTGTTTGTTGGCTTGAATTAAATCAAAGTTTATACAGCATTCACAATTTTGGTTGACACAATTCTTTCTTGTATCTTATGTGTGTTGTTCACTTCTGAACAAATTCTATGGCTATCCCAAAGAAATATGTCTCTGAAAGTGTGGATTTGTACCATGTAACTGATGACATAAAATGAAATTGATGGTCTACAAGAATAGAAGCAGAAGTTAAGTAATTCAGTTGTTGTATATCTTTATGTTACAATTTTTTTTTAAAGATTTTTATTGGGGAATTGGGGGAAGGGAACAGCACTGGGGAATTGGGGAAGGGGAACAGACAAGTTTCTATCCTTTTGTTCTTCAGTCTAGTTGTGGAGGACATTGCTTCACTGGTCCAAGTTGGCACCATCATTGTGCTCTTCCCAGAGGAGGCAGAGCAGTCGCCAGCTTCTGGATGGCTGCTCACAGCGGCTGCTGGCTGCTCACGTTGGCTGCTGGCTACATACGGTAGCCCATGGCAACCCACCTGCCGTCGCTGGTGACTCATGGCAGCCCAGTTCCAGGTTGAGCTGTTGTTCAGCATCTTAGCTGTGGAGGGCAGTGTCACTGGCCCTCATATGTGGGATCTGAACCGGGGCCCTCTGGCGTCCCAAGCCATCTCTTAACCAACGCGCCACTTGGCTGGCCCTATGTTACAAATTTTTAATGCAATGTAACTATATCACAGCAGTAGAAATAGTTCTAATAACTAACATTTACTGAATGCTTGCTATGTACTGGGCATTGTGGTAACATTTTATGGTGAGGACCATTATTATTATTATTGTTATTTGCACACTGTAGAGCTGATATATACAAAGCCATATACCTAGTCTTTTATTGCACCAGGATTTTAATCCAAGCAATCTCACCTCAGTGCCCAAATTCCAAATTCTTGCATACCACAGTGCACAGCAGCCCATGGCTTGTTGTGGTTGGGCACTTCAGCATACCACATTCCTTATTATGAAGGTTCTCTCTTTGAAATCACTTACTGCCATGGTCCCTATGGGCATGGATTAAGCAGATGATCTATGAACTATAAAAATGTAAACATTCAAACACAGAACTATTTGTTTATTTACATGTAAGATCTCATAGAGCAATACGTAAATTATCAGAAGCCATAGTGGATAGCACAGAGTAAGAGCATGACATTAAAAAAAGACTGGACTTAGAAGGCCTGAATTCATATTCTGTCTACTTGATAAATGAGTGAATTGGCTGACTGGTTAGATGAGTACAGTTGAGTCTCAGTTCCCTCATTAAAAAAAAAAAAGAGGTAATACTTTTCTTTGACTGGATTGTTGTGGCAATTAAGTGAACTAATTCATGTAAAACTAGGAGTAAACCAATTGAAATACAGTAGGAAATAAATATATGGTTGTGTTCTTTGCTTTCTTCTTACAAAGCAGATGGTTTAAAAGTAGTTAGAATTGTCTGTAAAAAGTATTTAGAATCATAAAATATCTAGTGATGTGCTATTTAATTTTTATAATTATAATTAAAATGAAACCAGAAATAATTGTTAAAAATTTAACCTTTGTTATAAGGATTATTGCTGATAAAACATTTTAATACTGTAAGTATTGAGATGTTAGTTTAAATGATTCATCATGGCCATAAAATTTAAAAAATGGAGATAGTTAAAATATATTTTTCAAATTGTGAAATTGTGGCCCATTAGAGGGCTATGAAATCAATTTAAAAACCATCCTTTTTCAGTTAAAAAAAGAACAGAATAAAGCAGAGTACATCACTTATAGTAAGTCGTATTATTTTTATAAAACTCTTTATTTGATTTTATACATAAACACCCCTACACACACACACACACACACACACACACACACACACACACGCGCGCCTATACTTGGTCATATGTGTACATGTACTAATTTGTGATATAAATGTTATTTCTTACCATGGATTTCGGCATTTTTAAATTTTTTAAAAAGATTTTTATTGGGGAATTGGGGGAGGGGAACAGCATTGGGGAATCAGGGAAGGGGAACAGACAGGTAGACAAATTGCTGTTTTTGTTTTTCAGTCTAGTTGTGGAGGATGTTGCTTCACTGGCCCATGTTGGTATTGTGATCATTGCGCTCTTCCCGGGTGAGGCAGTCGGCCGCTGGTCATTGATCGGCTGCTCCCAGCGGCTCCCGGCCACTCACACCAGCTGCCAGCTGCTCACAGTAGCTCATGGCAGCCCACTGCAGCAGGGGCTGCAGCCTAAGCTGCCGCAGGTGACTCATGGCATTCCAGCTCCAGGTCGAGCTGTTGTTCATCATCTTAGCTGTAGAGGGCAAGCGTCACTGGCCCTCAGTGTGAGATCCGAACTGCAGCCCTGCTGCTCAGAGTTGGCACTCCCAAGCGGAGCTCTTAACCAGCTAAGCCACTCGGCTGGCCCGGTTTCAGCTTTTTTAATAGTCACTGTTTTAAGGGCCAGTTAATTTCTGAACAGTATGTTTGTCACCAGAAAGATGAAGCAGTATTTGTATCAGTATTGCTTACACTCAAGTATGATCTTTTTTCTCCCATTGCCATGCCAACATGCCAACATATCCTTTACAATTATGACATTGTTTTTATCCCAGGGCTCACCAACCAGCTATCATGACAAGTAATTAGAAGACTTTCTTGACATCTCTTGCTTAAGCTAATGTTTTATTTAGCTGATGCATGCTCTTTGCTACCAGTTACTGTTAGCTATCAAAAGGAGGCTTGGTGAAATTTAAAATAATAAAAGAGAGAAAGAGAGATGAATTATTGCTTTTATTATTTGTACTTCACCTGATAATTCTTGTTAATTTTGATGTTTCTTGTTGTGCTAAAATTATCTCAGGAAGACAGTTCAATAATTGCATAGCACATTAAGATAACAAGTCATTATACCATCTTGAGTCCCTAGGAGAGGCAGGATTAGCAGGGCAAAAGTGCAAGAAAGACCTGCCTATTAGATTGAAAGTTTCCTGGAGATGCATGCATGTGAACCTTCACTCAGGCTGAGGCAGCTGAAGGAAAGGAGATGAAACCTCAGTACTGGACCTGGCAGGTCAGGGTGAAATGAGGGCCATTTGGTTCCTCTCAAAGATGTCACAATGACGGTGGAACAAGCAGCGAGTGGAAGCTGGTTGCTGAGTTCTGTTTCATCACGGACTGCTTTAGAGCTTGGGAGAATCATTGCTTGTCTGAACTATGTGGCAGAGCATAGCCTTCACTCATCTGTGTCTCTCTTTTCTGCCTCTGCTCAGTTGGCAGAGAAGTAAGCAGTTCAAAAACAAATGACAAGCTGAGAGAGAAGGCGTGGTATGGTTGAATTTTTAGTTTAAAAATACAGGTATTTTAATAGTACAGCTTTGCAAGCTCCTCCACGACCTGCCTTGAAGTTGTATCGTCTACCCCCCTGTGAAACTGATCTGAAAATATTTAAATCCAAAGCTAAGAAATGACAGATGTGGAGATATTTTGCATGTAAAAATATGGTTAAAGAAGTTTTGCTATTTTCAATCCCTTGATACTTTTTTATGCATATCCGTAAGAGCTATTGGAAAGAAAAATTTAATATTTTATTTTCCAAATTAAAGAGTAGTCTTTTGCTGTCATTAACATACCCTAGGCTTTGCTTTATTGTATCATTAATTAGCACTCTGGTTTAAGAGACTTATCCAGTAGATATCACACTTGTAACACTCAAGAGGCGTATATTAATGAAAGACTAAACATACCCAGGAGTCGCTTACTGCCATATTAAAACATTTATAAACAGGACTTTAATTTAAAGAGCTGCTACAATGGAAATGAAATGCTATATTGATTCTCAGGCCAGATGCTCTTTAGAAAATGCAGTGTGTATATTATTCCCACTCGAAATTATAACTTCATATCTGACCTGGACATAATTCAAAGATAATTCTCTGATGACCATGTAAGGCAATAAAACGAAGGATCTCTAGAATGACTTTTGTACACTAGGTGGCACAGGGATTCTACGAATATCCCTCTTTTAGCAAGTAGCATAGTTTTGTTTAGCTTTGCAACTGAAAACAAACATTCATTAAAAATTTGTTCTTCAGCAGTGGACTAAGGTTTTCCCTTTTAATAATACATGGGGGAGTATTTAGTGAATTTAAACTGCATGATTTGTTTAGTGTGAATCATTAACAAATGCAGTAAATTTTCTCTTTAGTGAATTAATTTGTTTCTATACAGTAGCAAAAATAGAGTTTGGTTCTTAATTTTTAATTTTATTTTACTTTGTTTAATTTCATTTGATCTTTATTTAAAATTTTACTTTAAAACAACCGAAAGGCCATTCTTAGAAAGTGTGATTCAAACGTGTGCATGACAGTGTAATGCCTCACATTTTCGCAACACTTCTATATGTGTTTTGTTGGATTCTTACAATAGTCCTGTGTTGCATTATCCCACTTTTATAGAACAGGAAATAAAGTACACACAAGGCCAGTAACTTCTCCAATGTTAAGTAAAAAATTGTAGAAATAGACCAAAATGCTGCTGCTTTAAATATATATATATATATATATATATATATATATATATATATATATATATATATATATATACATACATATATTCCTGGTTTCTACTTGAGCGCAAGAAAATTCAGTATAAAGTTTAACTAAAAGTGAGCTGGGAGTTGTAATTATATTAATTAGTGGGACTGGGAAGTGGAAACACAATATGATTCTTTTTTAAGATGGCATAGATGTACTATTTAGTAGGAAAGTGGATGAAAGAAGCCAAACAAATAAACTGACATTTAAAATATTATTCACATTACTTCTAAATTACCAGAATTTCCCATTATATCAAACTTATGACTTGCACCATTTTGGTGGAAGTATTTGTAATAGGTTTTCAATGCATTTAATGCATGTTATTTTTACAGGTGTTCAAAGAATTGTACTTCTCAAAATAGACCAGTGCTTCTTCAAGCCTGCTTCTCAGATCAATACCAGTTTTACCAAATAATACCAGTTTTTCCAACTAATACCAGATTTATTAAGAATACAGACTTTTAGGTCCTACTCTAAACTTAATTAATCATGATCATTGGAAATTGTCCCAGTTATTTTCATTTTCAAACAACATCTAAGATTTGTACACTAAGTTTTGAGAAGCGATAGAGCTTACTTTTACAGATATAATATAGATACAAGTAGAAGTTATCTAAACAGGGTTATGATTACCCCAAATCTCCTTTTCAAATATCATAAATTATTACATAAATTTATTCCATGTGAAAAAAGATTACATAATAAGTTAATAATAATTTAGACTTGCAATTAAGGAAATGGACACACACAGACACACACACAGAGAAGGCACATTGCAACGGGAGTATTTCTTTTCTAGGTAAATGGCTACAAATACCCTCCGTCAAATATTAGTAAGGCCATATCATCTGTTGGAAAATAATTTGAGAAGTACCAACAATTTTGTTTCTGCTACTGATTTTTACCCCTGATTCCTAAGTGATGTAAGAACTGGCCTTTTTACTTCCCTGAATTTGTTTTGGTATAAACTTGGCAGATTTTATTACTGGTGATAATAGTAATTATCTGGTGATAATAGTATTTTTGAGGGATGACAATTTGTTATGCATTTTATTGAATAATATAAAAGTGCACATGTCACGTGAATTGATCAGCTAAATAATATAGGCATGGATGTAAAGGAAATCAATCAAGTGTAAGATTAATCATATAAAGGATTGTTTTCCAGCATTTATTTTGGGAGATACTCAGAGGAGCAACAAGGAAAATAAAACTTTCAAATAATTTTGGAGATGGTATATATTTTAAAAATATTAAGTACATTTGTGTTTGTTTTTAACTGTAAGATACCATAAAGCCATTAATAGGCCAATGTACAGTGAATTCCTTGGAGGCAATTGCGTGGTTCACTGTTTCCTGAACGTTTTTGGTAACAAAACATTTTTGCTTAGGTATCTTATGGGACTAGTGTAGTATGGAAAAATGTTTAGAAAATCTGAATTTAAGATTACATAGCAATAATGAAATACATAACCTAGTCTTTTTTTTAATTAAAATTTATTGGGGTGACAATGGTCAACAAAACTACATAGGTTTCAAGTGTACAATTCTGTAATATATCATCTATACATTGTATTACATGTTCACCACCCAGAGTCAGTTCTGTTCTTAATATAATTAAGGTAGGACTTTCTAGGGAAAAGAGTGAATTATGGATGATTTGAGTATGGCTTATTGTAAAAATTTTGAAACTTCCCCCATCCTCCTCCCTCCTAAAGGCATAGCCATCTCTTTTGCTATAGGAATGAGTTCTGCTTTCCATGACTTCAAACATGATATAAGAGCCCAGGAGGACCCCAATACAATAGGAAAGAAAGAAGAATGCTCCAAATTCATTGATTATTGATTATAGCTCTGCTAGCCTTGACATTGCGTCTTCCTATCTTTGTTATTATTATGGATTCTGACCATCCCATCTATTAAGAACTTAGCTCTCTGTTTGTGACTTTGAACTGACACTGATCACGTGGACTCTGGTTAATTCTCCTACAATTCCTGGACTACATTCTCACCTACCTATTTGAAATCTTATGACTTCATGACAGCTACTCGTTATCTGGGTTGCTATCCATGATTCAAAGACAGATTGCAAAATGGGAAGTCTAGATCAGCTAACTCATGCTCAGAGGAGAAAATTGAAAATATTTATTATACCCACATTATTTTCTATCGACTCCTGCCTATGAAACTTTGCATTGTAACAATGATTCCTTGAAACTTTTCTGATTCTTCCTGGGTCCTCAGACCTAAATTCTCCAGTGGTACCTTCATACTTCTGCTTAGAACATGGCATGCCACTGGAGGAGCTTGAGGTAGCTCCCCTCATAGAAATATTCATGGAAGTAGGACTAAATGAAAAATTCCACGTGGCAGTAAACCACTTCAGAGCCAGTGCTAACATTGTTTTATATCTCTGTATTCCAGTACTAGCCTTTCCAGCTCTTACATAACACAAACAACCTAGTAACTTTGTGTTAGAAAGATGATTAGAAAGCAATGGCTAGAGTAAATTATATAATTATGGCTAGTTGTCAACAGTACAAACTGTATAGCCTGAAGGACATGGTCTAAGATTTATTTTTTTAAAGTTAAGGCTTTCTTGACTGTATCCCTAAAGCACATGGTTAAGCCATATCAATTTCTATACCTGTTTCATATGTTTTGGCATTTTACTTGGACATCGCCAGATGTTTTAAACTTACAATAATTACCTGAGAATTTCGCACCTTTAATCTGGTGCTTTTCCATCAGCATTCAACAGTTACTTTAGCCACTATTGAAATATTTTAAATACATGGCCATTTAGTCACAGTAATTGTCCTGTTTGCAGAGTTTCCAGTGACAGAGAAAGACCCCATATATGACTGACAGCTAGGGATGATAAAAAGTTTCTCCTGACCCTAAGTTTGGCTAACAATAAGTGAGAGTCCTTTCACTTTTTCATTGCCAAATGTCAAAACTGTAAGAAACTTGTTCACTGACTGACATTTGACTTGGTGAAACTGTAATTGCTTGTTGCTGGTGGCTCTTTTAGAGAAAAAATATATAATCAAACAGAGTGTCAGATCAGATGAATTCCTCAGCTATATTGCTTACTTTTGCATATTATGGAATTAACTGGAAGTTTGTAATCATTTTTTTGATTTCTCAAAATACGTTGCAATAATTGAGTTCATTTTCCCACAAATGAAATTCTCATCCTCTGCTTTTTTTCATAGAGAAACTTTCAGCACAGAGTTAAAGACATAGTGAAACATATATTAAATATACTCCACTGAATATATATTCCATATATATGAAAAAGTATTATGCATACCTGACAAAAAACAAAATGGAAAATAACTTTAATACCAACTTGGTCTCTGTTCAGAAGTAGGCATCAAGAAATAGTTCATTAGTTTTGGAATGTACATGCTTATGAGTCTTTTGGGAGGGTTATGGTGTGAATTCTAAGATTCAGGGATGCAGGTATTCTCAGAAAATTGTATGCATTGAAAAATAACATTTTGCTTAAGAGGGGTGGTGTATAATTGTCCTAAAATGTTCCATTCCAACGGAAAAAGTCATATTTTATAGCACACTGAAACTAAAGGAAGTTGAGCGAGAATTCAGAAAACAATGAAACACTTTTTCAGGGAATTAATTGCTATAATAACAGAGTACCGAACCTGGGATTCTGAGTTTATTATATATGATCACAAAGCCCCGAGACCTCATTTGCCTTATGTTTTGGTAGAATAGCAAATGACAATTATGGATTGTCTATTANTTTTATAGAACAGGAAATAAAGTACACACAAGGCCAGTAACTTCTCCAATGTTAAGTAAAAAATTGTAGAAATAGACCAAAATGCTGCTGCTTTATATATATATATATATATATATATATATATATATATATATATATATATATATATATACATACATACATATATTCCTGGTTTCTACTTGAGCGCAAGAAAATTCAGTATAAAGTTTAACTAAAAGTGAGCTGGGAGTTGTAATTATATTAATTAGTGGGACTGGGAAGTGGAAACACAATATGATTCTTTTTTAAGATGGCATAGATGTACTATTTAGTAGGAAAGTGGATGAAAGAAGCCAAACAAATAAACTGACATTTAAAATATTATTCACATTACTTCTAAATTACCAGAATTTCCCATTATATCAAACTTATGACTTGCACCATTTTGGTGGAAGTATTTGTAATAGGTTTTCAATGCATTTAATGCATGTTATTTTTACAGGTGTTCAAAGAATTGTACTTCTCAAAATAGACCAGTGCTTCTTCAAGCCTGCTTCTCAGATCAATACCAGTTTTACCAAATAATACCAGTTTTTCCAACTAATACCAGATTTATTAAGAATACAGACTTTTAGGTCCTACTCTAAACTTAATTAATCATGATCATTGGAAATTGTCCCAGTTATTTTCATTTTCAAACAACATCTAAGATTTGTACACTAAGTTTTGAGAAGCGATAGAGCTTACTTTTACAGATATAATATAGATACAAGTAGAAGTTATCTAAACAGGGTTATGATTACCCCAAATCTCCTTTTCAAATATCATAAATTATTACATAAATTTATTCCATGTGAAAAAAGATTACATAATAAGTTAATAATAATTTAGACTTGCAATTAAGGAAATGGACACACACAGACACACACACAGAGAAGGCACATTGCAACGGGAGTATTTCTTTTCTAGGTAAATGGCTACAAATACCCTCCGTCAAATATTAGTAAGGCCATATCATCTGTTGGAAAATAATTTGAGAAGTACCAACAATTTTGTTTCTGCTACTGATTTTTACCCCTGATTCCTAAGTGATGTAAGAACTGGCCTTTTTAATTCCCTGAATTTGTTTTGGTATAAACTTGGCAGATTTTATTACTGGTGATAATAGTAATTATCTGGTGATAATAGTATTTTTGAGGGATGACAATTTGTTATGCATTTTATTGAATAATATAAAAGTGCACATGTCACGTGAATTGATCAGCTAAATAATATAGGCATGGATGTAAAGGAAATCAATCAAGTGTAAGATTAATCATATAAAGGATTGTTTTCCAGCATTTATTTTGGGAGATACTCAGAGGAGCAACAAGGAAAATAAAACTTTCAAATAATTTTGGAGATGGTATATATTTTAAAAATATTAAGTACATTTGTGTTTGTTTTTAACTGTAAGATACCATAAAGCCATTAATAGGCCAATGTACAGTGAATTCCTTGGAGGCAATTGCGTGGTTCACTGTTTCCTGAACGTTTTTGGTAACAAAACATTTTTGCTTAGGTATCTTGTGGGACTAGTGTAGTATGGAAAAAAGTTTAGAAAATCTGAATTTAAGATTACATAGCAATAATGAAATACATAACCTAGTCTTTTTTTTAATTAAAATTTATTGGGGTGACAATGGTCAACAAAACTACATAGGTTTCAAGTGTACAATTCTGTAATATATCATCTATACATTGTATTACATGTTCACCACCCAGAGTCAGTTCTGTTCTTAATATAATTAAGGTAGGACTTTCTAGGGAAAAGAGTGAATTATGGATGATTTGAGTATGGCTTATTGTAAAAATTTTGAAACTTCCCCCATCCTCCTCCCTCCTAAAGGCATAGCCATCTCTTTTGCTATAGGAATGAGTTCTGCTTTCCATGACTTCAAACATGATATAAGAGCCCAGGAGGACCCCAATACAATAGGAAAGAAAGAAGAATGCTCCAAATTCATTGATTATTGATTATAGCTCTGCTAGCCTTGACATTGCGTCTTCCTATCTTTGTTATTATTATGGATTCTGACCATCCCATCTATTAAGAACTTAGCTCTCTGTTTGTGACTTTGAACTGACACTGATCACGTGGACTCTGGTTAATTCTCCTACAATTCCTGGACTACATTCTCACCTACCTATTTGAAATCTTATGACTTCATGACAGCTACTCGTTATCTGGGTTGCTATCCATGATTCAAAGACAGATTGCAAAATGGGAAGTCTAGATCAGCTAACTCATGCTCAGAGGAGAAAATTGAAAATATTTATTATACCCACATTATTTTCTATCGACTCCTGCCTATGAAACTTTGCATTGTAACAATGATTCCTTGAAACTTTTCTGATTCTTCCTGGGTCCTCAGACCTAAATTCTCCAGTGGTACCTTCATACTTCTGCTTAGAACATGGCATGCCACTGGAGGAGCTTGAGGTAGCTCCCCTCATAGAAATATTCATGGAAGTAGGACTAAATGAAAAATTCCACGTGGCAGTAAACCACTTCAGAGCCAGTGCTAACATTGTTTTATATCTCTGTATTCCAGTACTAGCCTTTCCAGCTCTTACATAACACAAACAACCTAGTAACTTTGTGTTAGAAAGATGATTAGAAAGCAATGGCTAGAGTAAATTATATAATTATGGCTAGTTGTCAACAGTACAAACTGTATAGCCTGAAGGACATGGTCTAAGATTTATTTTTTTAAAGTTAAGGCTTTCTTGACTGTATCCCTAAAGCACATGGTTAAGCCATATCAATTTCTATACCTGTTTCATATGTTTTGGCATTTTACTTGGACATCGCCAGATGTTTTAAACTTACAATAATTACCTGAGAATTTCGCACCTTTAATCTGGTGCTTTTCCATCAGCATTCAACAGTTACTTTAGCCACTATTGAAATATTTTAAATACATGGCCATTTAGTCACAGTAATTGTCCTGTTTGCAGAGTTTCCAGTGACAGAGAAAGACCCCATATATGACTGACAGCTAGGGATGATAAAAAGTTTCTCCTGACCCTAAGTTTGGCTAACAATAAGTGAGAGTCCTTTCACTTTTTCATTGCCAAATGTCAAAACTGTAAGAAACTTGTTCACTGACTGACATTTGACTTGGTGAAACTGTAATTGCTTGTTGCTGGTGGCTCTTTTAGAGAAAAAATATATAATCAAACAGAGTGTCAGATCAGATGAATTCCTCAGCTATATTGCTTACTTTTGCATATTATGGAATTAACTGGAAGTTTGTAATCATTTTTTTGATTTCTCAAAATACGTTGCAATAATTGAGTTCATTTTCCCACAAATGAAATTCTCATCCTCTGCTTTTTTTCATAGAGAAACTTTCAGCACAGAGTTAAAGACATAGTGAAACATATATTAAATATACTCCACTGAATATATATTCCATATATATGAAAAAGTATTATGCATACCTGACAAAAAACAAAATGGAAAATAACTTTAATACCAACTTGGTCTCTGTTCAGAAGTAGGCATCAAGAAATAGTTCATTAGTTTTGGAATGTACATGCTTATGAGTCTTTTGGGAGGGTTATGGTGTGAATTCTAAGATTCAGGGATGCAGGTATTCTCAGAAAATTGTATGCATTGAAAAATAACATTTTGCTTAAGAGGGGTGGTGTATAATTGTCCTAAAATGTTCCATTCCAACGGAAAAAGTCATATTTTATAGCACACTGAAACTAAAGGAAGTTGAGCGAGAATTCAGAAAACAATGAAACACTTTTTCAGGGAATTAATTGCTATAATAACAGAGTACCGAACCTGGGATTCTGAGTTTATTATATATGATCACAAAGCCCCGAGACCTCATTTGCCTTATGTTTTGGTAGAATAGCAAATGACAATTATGGATTGTCTATTACGTTCTAGAATTTCTATTAGATTTTTACCATATTACTTAATACTTCCTTTAAGTCAAAGCACCACCTATTATTTCCCTTATTTTGCAGATTAGGGCAGAAAATTTAGAAATTAAGTCATTTACCTAGCACTATAGAGCCAGTGAATGGTTGTTTAGGTTTAAATGCAAACCTGGTGTTGTTCCTATAAACTCTACTATTGTCTAGTTTCAAGAATCATTCCATTGCTATCCACTTTATTTCATTTTATAACTAACTTATAACCTAATACCATAAACATAAAGCAACTTAACATTTAAAGTATTTTTGAGAGATTACTTTTTTAAAAATGTGATAGTCATTTATTTCTGTGGCACAAATTGCCTTGACTAAAACGCTGCTACTGGCAAACACAAAATTATTGCTATGCACTAAAGTAAGGACAGTGTTAATCATATTTCAAATCGGAAGCCCCCAGCTGTTGGTCATAACATCTGAATCTGTATATAAAAGAGTCACACATCTATGATATCTTTCCTCAATGATGTTGCTGTGTCCCAGCAAGCGTCTAAGTACACATGGAGACACTCCCACTCTGGGAACATTTTATCACTGCAGCCACTGCGCGGAGCTACAATGTAAATGAGTCAGAGCCAAGCTTCAGAGAGTTTGCCAAGTCCAGTGAATCAAAACAGATCACACAGACTGAACGGAGCACAAGTGCCGCACCTGAAAGCATGCATTGTGAGCTGATCTGTCCTTTCGATGAAGAAAATATTTATGAATGAGGGAATTAACTCTCATAGACTCAGATTAAGGCTTGTAGAAGGCCAGGTTGTAAATATAAAAATGCCGTTTTAGGATTATTAAATCTTCCTGTCCTGTTTCTTAGGACTGTGAAATCATGCCCTTCTACGTGCATATGCCTTTGTTTTAATCACATGCATTTTTGTTGTTTTGAAGCTATTAATATACAATAAAGGAACACTGCTAAGGATGTGAAAAAAACACACAAAAATATGCTTTATAAGATAAATATTTATGAAGCACTTTAACACTAGCTAATTTATACTCTATAACTTAAGAGGTGGTGTGAAGATTTATTATTACCCGTATTTTCCAAATGAAAAGACCCAGAAAGCTTAAGTAAATTGACCAAATTTAAATTTAGCAGTACAATCAACATTAAGGCCTAATTTGTCTTCTAATTTCAGCATTTCTTCTCCTTTTGGGGGGTGTATTGCTCAGTTTGCTATGTTGTTTCCGTTCTTATTTGTTGCCTCCTTTCAGCATTCCTATCCTATTCACAGCAGATAGAGAGGGTAACTTTCACAATTTCTGTTAATCCTGTATGAACAATCACTGAATTCCCCCAATAATGTAAACTTAAATAGCAGAAATGGAGATACGGGTTGAAAAATCAGAAAGCTCTTGGTTTCATTCCTTCAGTCCCAGTTTCCAAGAGCATATTGGAAAACATATCTTGACCTCTTTGGATTGCTGTCAAGAAACACAGAGCCCAAAGGAAGTCTATATTCCCTGTCTCCCACGTATGTTTGCTTGTTAAAAATACATTGTGTGCGGTTTAAGACCCAAGTTTGATGTAGCTGCTATAGTTACTGTGATTTGAAGCAGAAATTCCAAAGTGAGGCATGTTAAGCTGTAAATATGTATGTTGTTAAAACCTGAAAAAAAATTGGATACTTAACGACCTCTTGTAGTTTGTGCAGGTCTGTTTTGATCTTCTTACAGTTAGGTGTTGAATATTAAAAGGAGCTTTTTGATACATATAAAACAGAGTTTATGTGTGCATGTTTATTTTTATAATTTTTATATTTTGCTAGGTCTAAGAACCCTCCCTCTTCCCCCTTTGGATTACTTTGATGCACCTGTTATGATCTTACTGAAAGCTCTCTTGCTTCTCTGAAGCTATGAGAAGAGCTTTGTACCTTTGAAATTTTCATTAGCTTTTGACTGGCTGCCAAGATTTTGTCTGCTGTGGTGTGGTACAGAAGCGGTCATGCATTGGGCTGCCAAGTCTCAAATTCTTGTTAAGCATGACAGTGGGTGCCTCCATACCTCGCTAAAGTAAAGAGTGTTTGCAGAACAGAATCATATTCTTTACTAGATGGTTAGTGCAAAGAAAGGGTTAATACTGGGAAATCCAGAAGTTAGTAGGTTGGTATCAGAAGCATCTTGATACATGTTTTTCAGGCCACAGGGTACGGAGGAGGAAGGACAGATGAGGCTTGCCAAGCATTGGAAATAAAGGGGGATATTTAGAAAAGGAGCCAAGCACTGACCTTATTCAAATTTCTTTCAGTATTTCCTCTTTGTATGAATGCAAGACATTTGAATTAGAAATACCCTAATTAATCTAGAAAACCAAATTAATAATAAAAAGTAGAGCATTTTTTTTTTGAAACTTAGCTAATTCAGCATTTAAAACACCTCCTCCCCAAAGTTAAATCCTATTAATGTGAATGCTGGTTTTGATAAGATAATTAATATTTAGGCTAAGGTTTTCAATTTTCTTTTTTTTTTTTTTTTTTTTAAAAATTTTTTTTTGGGGAATTGGGGGGATGGGAACAGCGCTGGGGAATTGGGGGAAGGGGAACAGACAAGTTGCTGTCGTTTTGTTCTTCAATCTAGTTGTGGAGGATGTTGCTTCACTGGCCCAAGTTGGCACCATCATTGCGCTCTTCTCTGGTGAGGCAGATCAGTCGCCGGCTTCTGGACGGCCGCTCACTGCGGCTGCTGGCCGCTCACGCTGGCTGCTGGCCACACACGGTAGCCCATGGCAATCCACTGCCACAGGGACTGCAGCCCACGCCGTCGCCGGCGACTCACGGCAGCCCAGCTCCAGGTTGAGCTGTTGTTCAGCATCTTAGCTGTGGAGGGCAGTGTCACTGGCCCTCATATGTGGGATCCGAACCGGGGCCCTCTGGCGTCCCAAGCGAGTTCTTAACCATCGCGCCACTCGGCCGGCCCTCAATTTTCTTAACTGAAAGGTTTAATATAGCTTTCAGCGGTACCTATATCAGTACTCTTGTATACATCTATATTTCTATCTATTTCTTTTTGTGTCTCTCCATATATATGAGTATATAGATCCATATCCATATCTATCTATTTATCTCCCATTTATAGGTGATATAAATTCAGGTTTAACAGGGTATATGGGACAAAGGACCGCGATACCATAATATTCAGTATTTTTACAAATACAATATTGAAATTCATTCTCAAATTCTTGTTGGAATGCAGTAGTATTTGATTGCTTATGTCCTGTCACTTTATTTGTTGATTCAGTTATATTATACATGAGGATGGCAAACATCTGGGGTTGACTTTTCTCCGTGACATGCATTTGGAAGATTTCAAGAACATTACAGATGTTACCTGCATTCCAACTGTCTTCAATACTCATTTTAAAAGACCAGCACAAATGAGTGTGCAATAGAGTGATGAGAAGGCTACCCCTTTCATTAGAGAGAGAGACCACAGCAGCCCAGAGCATACATTGCTCTCAGTGGCTAAGTGAGAGAAAGCAATGCACATCTATTTACTCCCTTATTTTACTTTCTTTCCTTGAAATATTCTAACATTTGTATCTTTATAGTTTGTATACACAAATTGATGTAGGTGGTGGCCTATGCAGTGTGCCGGCCCCACAGGCACATATGTCATCTGACCCAGGTAACGGGCATCTGGACAGTATGAGTCCTCAGTGAGCGCCATGCAATGGACCCTCCCGCTGCTGTTATCATGCCGGTCCTGGCTCCCTCAGGGCCTCCCACCGGACCTGGGACCCACTTCTCAGATTCTCACCCAAGACTACAACAGAGTAGTGACTCCACCTAGACTTATATTTTTCCACTTAGTTTCTTTCCACGTACGTAGAATAGAATTTCTACATGATTTAGAAATGTTTTATTTTTCCTAAAGAAAGCAATAATTCAAGGAAGACCCCTCTTTCTTCTCCTCTTTCTTCTTTCTCTTCCTCCACTTCCTCCTTTTCTTATCCCGTTTCTTCCACTTCCTCTACTATTGGAAGCATATCATAAAATACTTGTTGAGTACTTACTTGATTATGTCAGGATGGCAAAGGAATATAAATTATTGCCCCTTTTCCCCAGAAGCTTACCTAGCTAAATAATATTACACAACATAAGTGCTCTGGTCCTCAGAGAGATCAGAGGGAGAGATCAATAAGGGCTAAGTTAGCCAGAAAGGGCTTCATTTAATAAATATTTAATGATGATTTACTGTGCTATTTGTGTTTGTACTGCCTCCCACATGCACCCTTCTGCTACTGTAAGCTCTTTCTGGGCAAGGACTGTGTTTGTCTTGTTTAAATTTGTGTACCCTCTACCTATGATATGCAAGGTGGACATTAGAAAGCCATGTGGAACCAAAGCAGGCATATGCAATGGATGCATACATGAATGGCTAGTGGAGAGTTATAGGAGATGCTTTTTTCTTTCTTGGTGATGCTTCTTTCTCCCCTTGATAGGAAAGCTATGACTGGACAAATAGCATGGGTTAGAGGACTAAGAAGAGATTGCGTTTCAGAAAGAGGGTTGGTTACTCATTGTTGGTTCCTATTCTGTCTAGTTCAAGAAAGGGTAAATTCACCCAGCATTGAAATTGAGGGGAAGATAATTAACTGCTTAGTCATTTATTTGCCTTCACCCCAGGAACCAGCTGTTTTCTGGATTATATTTCATTATAATTTTTATTTATAGTATGTCTTTGCAGGAGAAACATACAATGCAGCAGAGCTCAGCGTTGATGTGTAATAATGCATATTTTGAAGCTACATAGAAGAAGCTTTCTGTGAGTGACCCTAGAAGAGAGAGGGTGCCAGATCCTGTCACCCCTTTTTAAAGCTGTGGACAATTTTCTCCGGGGAATATGGTTGTGGTAGAATGGAAAGAGGTTAGACATTGTGGCTCTCAATCTTTGCCTTGTCACTTTTGAGCAGTGTGGCCTTGGTAAGTTAAAACTTTCCTCACAGAGTGAAAAGGTGTGAGAATTAAAGCAGAAAAAGCGTGCTCACCACATATCTTTTCCTTTCTCCATCTCTCCAACATGAATAATTTTTGTTCAGAAAGCCTGCATATACAATTTAGGAATGAATTCAATTGGAGCTGTTTTACCTGGGCTAATTGTGAATTTTAGCTTGATTTTAAGCACTTTGTGGGAAGACCCATGTTTTACATTTATACCATTTTATTTTGTAACTTACCTCAAAATATCAAAATTTAATGCCATCTCTAGATATATTGTTCTGTCTTTAGGTACAGGGATTGAACTCGCCTGGATTATAAATGAATGGATTTTGCATAAATTTTCATGGTACATAACTGGAATGATTTTTTTTTTACAATATACAGTATTAGAAAAATAACAAAATTTATAAAATTTAAAGAATTGGGGTAAGGACTACATCTTTTGGAATCCTTCATTAATAGCACTTATTTTGAATTCTTTCTGAGAAGTTTTTGGAACTGTGCAGTCATGTCTGTAGATGGCACCATTGCACCAGATGGAATAAGACCATAAGTATGCAAGTTATTTCACAACAATCAACCCTGTTTAGTGTCAAGTGCATGCTTAAGGATCCACGATACACGTTTTTGGAATTAGGAAATTATGTATGGGAAGAAGATATGATTTTTTTGAAAAAATGTGAGTTAAATATAACATGAGGGGTTCTATAGTAATTGTATCCATTAAAAAGCAGTATTTTAGATAAAAAAGAGAAGTTGATGAAAGGTCCACATGGAAGGCTTTACTTTTGTTTTCTGGAGACCATTGAACTATAAAGAACCATAAGTAATGGGACTTAAACTGATCGATGTCAGTCCTAAGCCACCCAAAATAAACTTCTGCAGGCTCCTCTATTACTATAATATACTTTATGTGATAAATAATTTTTTTTTCATTTTCTTATGACTAGTTTTCATTCTGGTTTATGTAAGCTGTTCAATTGTTTACAAATCTGTGTTTGGATTTATGTGTTTATAATTCTGGCCCAGGTAATATTTCATTTTTCGTATATACATTAGTGGTTTATTATGGGAAATTTTGCCTAACAGGGTGTTTTGTCACAGGATTATTGGGACACATTATTGGAATAAATTGTGCAGCCTTGTAGTGGAAATTAGCACCTGGGGAACAGTGTTACCAAGCACAGTTGATATATGACATGGGGAAGATATTTAGTTTTTATTCTAAATTGCAGTTGATGGAGATTTGAAGACAAGCCTTATACTATTCGCTCCTGAGATTTGTAAATTATTTATTTGTTCACTGGTTTGCACTGGAATGTCCAGTGGCCTGGAAAGCACAACTGGTGGGCCATATCCATTTTCAGCACCTCACAATGGGACAAATATGGTGTCAGACTTCATTGATACAAAGAGCAAACAGCAATCACCTTTTTAATCTTTCTATTTATTGTGAATAGTGGTACTTAGATATTATTGATATTGTTAAAATGACCCTACTGAAAAAAATTTTACATAAATATTACATAAATATAATTTTACATAAATATCACATAATTTTAACATAAAGTTTATTAATACATAAATATTTAGATAATATTTCTAAAATAATTTATTTTTATCATTAAATATGACAGCATAAAACACAAATGTACACTTTAATGAATGCATTTATAGTGAACCTCATGTAGACACTATCAAATCAGAAGATAGAATTTTGCTAGCACTGTAGATTCATTCCCACTGGAAACAAACCATCAGCCTCTTCTCAGAGAGGTAAACCCCTCTGTTTCCCCAGATGTAACCAATATTCCTGACTTTACTGAGAATAACTCCTTTAAGTTTTTATATATTTTATATATATGTATATATAATACATATATAAAGATATAATACATATATACATATTTATATATTTTATAATATGTATAAAATATATATATATCTTTAGAGAGTTTCACCTGCTTTTGAACAGATATCATACTGTATGTATTATGTTGTGTCTGATATCTGATGCTCAATATTATATTTGTAAGATCCATCTATTTTAATATGTGCATCTGTGGTATTCATTTTAATTGCTAAATATTTTATGACCATAACCCAATTTATTAATCTGTTCTGCTGATGGACTTTGGGGTGTTTCCATGTTAAGGCTATTAAGAACAAAGCTACCAAGAGCTTTCTTGTATATATATATATATATATATATATATATATATATATAGTGGTACTTGTTTTTATTTTTGTACAGTATACTGAGGAGTGAAATTGCTGGATCATAAGTTTTTCATATTCTCAGATTTACTAGATAATGTCACATGGAGTTTCAGTAAGGTTGTACCAATTTTCTACTACCAGCAGCATGAAATGAGACTTCTTGTCCACATCCTCACCAGCACATAGCATTGTCAGATTAAAAACTTTTGCTTACTCAGTAAGTTTGTAGTGGTGTCTTAACTTGTTTTAATATACATTTCCCTAGCTTCCTAATGGGGTTACTGGTTATTTGTATTTCCTTTGTGTAAAGGGCCCATTTATTAAATTTGTCTTGTCTTTTTCTTAATCCTTGTAAGAGTTTTATTATTGTTGTCTTTCTAGTCCCTCATGAATTATATTTAAAATAGTATCTTCTCCCATACTGTGGTTTTCATTTTCAGTATCTTTATGGTGAATTGTGATGCACAGATGTTCTTGATTTTCATATAGTAGGATTTATCCATTATTCACTTTAGAATTAGTGCTTTTGGAGTTTAAAAAAATTGGTCTTTACCCTGGGTATAAAGATATGTGCTTTAAATTTTTTCTCAAAGTATTACAGATATGTATAAGGTCTGTCAATTAGGATCACAAACTCACCACCATGTGCTTACATTGGCAGCACTGTACGAACAGCTCAGTAAGGTTTTATAACCTCGGTCTATCAATGTCTCACAGCTGTGTGCATGTCGACATGTGGCGGTGTTTTGCTGAGTAGCATTCATTATTATTGTTGTGTGTTTTTATGTGCTGTCGTGAGAATGTCTGAGCTTGAATTAGAGCAACAGACAAATATTGAATTTCTTGTGAAACTTGGCAAGAGTGAAAGTGAAATCAGAGACATGTTAATCCAAGTTTATGGAGATAATGCCATGAAGAAAATGGCGGTGTACAAATATATTAAATGTTTTTCTGAGGAGAGGGAATGCATCACTGATGAAGAGAAGTCAGGGCAGCCAGTAACAAGCAGAACTGACAAAAACATTGCAAAAATTGGTCAAATTGTGCGTCAAAATCATCAGCTGACTATGAGAAGCATAGCGGACCAAGTAAACATTGATAGAGAAATGGTTAGGAAAATCTTAACTGAAAATCTTGGCAAGAGAAAGGTGTGTGCAGAAATGGTCCCAAAGGAGCTCACCGATGAACATAAGCAAAGGAGAGTCGAAGTTTGCCAAGACCTTTCGGAGAGGCAGGATGATGTTTTGGGCTGTGTTATCACTGGTGATGAAACATGGGTGTACCAATACGACCCTGAAACAAAGTGTCAAAGTGCACAATGGAAGTCAGTCAGCCAATTCTCCATGAACAAAAAAGTTCTGTCAGTCCAAATCAAGAGTCAAAACGATGTTGCTCACCTTTTTTGATATCAGAGGGATTCTTCATTATGCATTTGTACCAACTGGACAAACAGTAACCAAGTTTACTGTTTGGAAGTGCTGAAAAGGCTGCCTGAAAAAGTTAGACAACTTGAACTTTTCACCAACAATTCATGGCTCTTGTATCACAACAATGCACCAGCTCACATGGCACTGTCTGTAAGGTAGTTTTTAGCCAGTAAACAAATAACTGTATTGGCACACATCCCTACTCATGTCTTCAGCCCCCCATTGGCTTCTTTCTTTACCCAAAGATAAAAGAAATATTGAAAGAAATTTTTGATGTCATTTTGATCAAGGGTATTATGACAACAGCTCTGATGGCCATTCCAGAAAAAGAGTTCCAAAATTGTTTTGAAGGGTGGACTAGGTGCTGGCATCAGTGCATCGCTTCCCAAGGGGAGTACTTCAAAGGTTACCGTAGTGATATTCAGCAATGAGGTATGTAGCACTTTTCTAAGATGAGTTCACAAACCTAATTGTCAGACCTCGTATTTCACATATAGCTTCACCTAGATCTAAATTTTATACAGAGGACCTTGTAAGTCCCATTTACTTTATCTTCTATTTTAATGGTTTCCACTTGTCTCCAAACCATTTTCTGCAAAGCCTGCTTCCCCTCACTACTCTAAAGTGGTAAGTATCTCATTTATCAAGTGTTCAGAAATAAATGTGTTTCTGAGCTTTTTATTACTTTTCATTGGTCCAAATGTCTATCCTTGTGTCAATACTGTAGTTTCTTAATTTGTAGATTTTATAATAAGTGTGCATGTCTGGTTGAGCTTTGTTGTTCTTTAAGAGTATATTGATGCTTATAACTCCTTAATATATTTTAAAAACAGCTTGTCAAATTCTGCCAAATTTATTGGGGTTTTGTTGAGATTACATTGTGTTCACCTCCTAACAATATTTCAAGTTTCAGACAATGATCATGGTATACATCTTGGCTGATTAACCCCTTTAAATTTTTTTAGTGTTTCTCAGTAAAATTTTATAATTTTTTCAGATGGTGTCTTACACATATATTTCTGTGTTATTCCCAGGATATCTAAATTGATATTGATTGATGCTATTATAACTTATTAAAATGTTTTTCTTACTGTTACTGGTAAATAGGAATATAATTTAGTTTTTATGTCAATTTTATATCCAACAACCTTGTAGAACTCCTTAATTAATTCTATAAATGTGCCTATAAGTTCTTTTGTTTGTAATAGTATTATCTGGGAAAAGGTCATTTTTTCCTTCCTTCTTAATCCTGATAAATTTTATTTATGTTTCTTGCCTTGATGCATTACCTAAAACTTTCTTCAGTGTTAGGTAAAAGTAGAGATTCTGGTCCTTCTTGTCTTGATTCCAAAATCAAAGTGATATTTTTAGCTGTTCATCAATAAATGTGAGGTTTTCTGTATATTTTATATATCTTATATCAGATAAAGAGAGTTCCTTTCTATTCTTAGTTTGCTAAGAATTTTTATAATGAATGGATGTTGATGTATCAAAATGAATTTTCTTAATGTATTATGATGCTCATGTGATTTCTTCTTACCTCTTTATATGATTAATTATACTTTTTGATTAATGTGAACTAATCTTTATTCCTAGACTAAATCCAACTTAGCTATTACATATGATCTTTTTTCTACAATGCTGAAATCAATTTGTTAATGTGTTTATGGGATTTTTGCATTCGTGATTATGAATGGAGACTGGTCTGAGGAGTTTAGATATGCAAAAAAAAGGAACTAAAGTAAAAATCCAGGTGCAATTTGTCATATACCTGAAAAATAGAGAATATGTTAATTTACTTGTGAAATTCTCTATTTTTTCCTAGTAAGTCTTTTACATGGGATTTTAATACTACTTGGTAATTCTAGATTAATATAACTTGACTCACTGGCAGTATTCACCAACTATGTTCAAGTGTAAAGTTTAATGCTTTTTTTTTAATCTCACCCAACACTTGTTTCTATTCTATGTGCATGGCTTCAGAGAGAGGAAAGTGAAGCAAATTAAATTCTATCCTCCCTCACTCCTCCAAAAACCAAAGAATCGGTTCAAATTTAGTGGCATACAAGTTTCATTGTCTGTCCATCTTTTCCTGACAAATGAATCAAGGACTCAAGTGCTATCAAACAGCTCGGGTTGATGATTGATAGTTTGTAGCTGACCGTGACATGAATGACTTCAACCTTGTGGTGTCTGGAGATGACATACTTGCTCTTTATTTGTGATTTGAGAAAGACATCTGTGAAATTCCACCCTGTGTCCCACCATTCAGTTACACTTATGCTCTGCAATATGAACGAAGCTCTGTCAGAGAATTAATTTTCTCCAAGAAACTTTAAAAGCACAAAATAAATATAAGATGAAGCCTTCCCCTTAAGAATATAAAAAATGTGTTGAAGATAAATGCTAACTATATAAAATGTATTTAACATGGTGTAAAATAGCATGCGATCTCTTTCCAAAATAGACAATATGGCAAACAAATATTTTATTAGAGTTCAGAGAAGTGAAAGATTTGTTATGTGATAGGGTTTGAATGGGGACTTGTTGGATTTGTTTGAGAAGACAGATATAAGATGACAGAAGTGGAGGGTATAGCATAAATAATCCCTTCTTTCCTCTCATTGTAAATTTTATGAACCTTCAAAGGAAGAGTATATGTAATAACAAACATATTGAGTGATTGCCATTGTCTCAGCCCTGTTCTAGCCAGTACATGTGTTATCTCATTTAATCCTTGGACTAACCCTGCAAGATAGAGCTGTTACAGATGAAGAAATAGAGAGATAGAGATCTCAGGGAAACATGCCAAGGGCCAGGCAAGTGCTCAGGGATGACAAATTGTTGATCCCAGGCATTTACCTCAAATGCTGATGCTCTGACTTGCTATGATATATTCCTTCTAAATGGTGATCATGAAAAAGAGAAAAGTTTGTTGCTGAAGGAGAATGAAAATAATAATCATAGGTATCTCCAACCTGGAATGTTCCCATACTCTAAAAATCACCTAATTCTGACCCTCAGACTAGGTAGCTCTCTCTCTATTATAAATTTCAAAAACTTCATATTATGATACATATAGTAAATCAAAGATCTTAATATTATTCACCTGTGCCTGTGACATTTTCTTTTCTTTTCTTTTTAAAGATTTTTATTGGGGAATTGGGGGGATGGAAACAGTGCTGGGGAATTGGGGGAAGGGGAACAGACAAGTTGCTGTCGTTTTGTTCTTCAGTCTAGTTGTGGAGGACGCTGCTTCACTGGCCCAAGTTGGCACCATCATTGTGCTCTTTCTGGGCGAGGCAGATCAGTCGCTGGCTTATGGACGGCTGCTCACTGTGGCTGCTGGCCGCTCGCGCTGGCTGCTGGCTACATAAGGTAGCCCATGGCAACCCACTGCCACAGGGGACTGCAGCCTACGCCGTCACCAGCAACTCATGGCAACCCAGCTCCAGGTTGAGCTGTTGTTCAGCATCTTAGCTGTGGAGGGTAGTGTCACTGGCCTTCATATGTGGGATCCGAACCAGGGCCCTCTGGTGTCCCAAGCCAGTTCTTAACCATCGTGCCACTGGGCCAGCACTGTGACATTTTCTTAGACTCATCAACTATTAACGCATCATAGAACCATTTATCGAAACCAGAATGAAATTTCTTAAAATTTTAGTTTCTGACATCTAGTAAACCAGCATAGAGATTGGAGTCAGTATTGTAAGGGGATGATGGAAGACAACTAAGAAGAAAAGGCATGAAACAAGAAACTGTGTTGATGGAAGTAGCACTTAACACAGGTTGTATATCGCTGAATTATGGAAAAGTGGGAGCTAAGAAGTGAGTTCAATGAACCAGTACTTTCAGTGTATGTTGTCAAACATATGTTGTGCCACTATCCCCCAAACTAGCAATGCATGGAAAAGAACTATCATGTAAATATCTATAGACTTAGAGGTTCACTCACATTAGCATGTACTTGCATGTAAGAATTACATGGTACACGAAATATGTCCTTTTTGTTTGCTTAATGCTCCACAGATATGAATTGCAACTCAAAAGACCCCAGATAACCAATCCTAAATTAGAGTACAATAACAAAAGTGTGTAAGAAATTAAATGGATGATTTTTCTTCAACTTGGTGAAATAACTGTTATGGAATATCTTTAGATCTTAAAGGCATAGCTGAGACAAAAAGTAGTTTCTTCTTATTCCTGATCCACAATGTACCATCTTTGTGTCTCTTTCTGTAAGTTGAGATGGACATTTTATTTTGAATCATAATCTCTTATTAATTTACTTAAAATGGTGGTTCAGATGTAGAAAATATCATAAGTTGCATAAAACTAATTTGTAGTGTAAAAGAGTGTGTACTTTTGAGTAGAATCCAATGTCAGAATCACCCTTTGTCCATTATCATTATATGTTACTGGGTCCTTACTCCCTTATTTGATCACTGTTTCATTTCTGTTTAATCAGTCCTTTCAGTATTTCCATAACTGATGTTTATACTCTTGCATACAGTACCTTACATTAATCATTATATTTAGAAGAACATTTTTCTAATAGTTCAACTTTTTGAAATATTGATACGGTGTTGTATGTTCTGCAGTGTTCTAGCTGAGACCATTCCTCAGGACTTCTTGGAATTGTAGGCTAGTACAGAGCATTAGCTAGTGAAACAGTAATCCTATATGATTTAATAAAACCAATGCACTTAAAACCTTCAGGGAAGAGATAAGATGGTATAAGTCTAATTCACTCTTGTCACTGCCTAAAACAATAGAGGATGTGATTATGTGCTATGTGAAAGGTTTTTGAGGATCATGAAACTACATTATGGAACTGGTCCAATAAAAATGAAATAAATGGCTACAGAGAAGGACAGAAAGATCAAGTTATAATTGAATGATGTTGGCATGAAATTTTGAAGGAAGTAAATTAGGACATTAAGTTGAGGGGCTTAGAAAGAGAGAGACTGAGGAAATGAAGTGGAGAAAGCATCTAAACACCAGACAATGTTTTAATAAGAGATTTATAAGACTCAGTACTCACTGTAGCTCATAGTAGTCCAATTTGGTAACATGGGGACCTGAAAAGTATTAAGCAGATTAAGGTTCTAGCAGTGACTGAGACACTCAATAGTTTATGATGATGGATGAGTTACTTTAAGTTTTCCAAACTTTTGTATCCATATCTGTGAAAATAGAAGTCATATTTACAGAGTGTTGTAAAAATGAAATACAATAATGTATTTAAAAATGCCTGTATTGATGTTTGGTACATAGTACATCTCCACTAAATGTTCATTCCCTTTCTCCTTCCCATTTTGTATTATTGGAATTATTTATCCAGCTGTGCTAGATCAAGTTTGGCATAAATATATCATGAGACAGTTTTAAAAATTCTTTTGCAAGAAGATTAAATCCTTAGTATCTTGGAATAAAACTTGATTTAATAGTTATAAAATTTAGTATCTATTGAGCACTGTCTATGTATAGCAGATATTCTGCATGAGATATTACCACGTTTAATCCTCACAGCAATTTTATGTTATTGCTATCATCTTTTGTAATTTTGATCATTTACATAGGGAGTAGGTGATGAGACAGGACTGAAAACCAAAGTTGTCTGATTCTGAAGCCCCTGACCTTAACCCCTAAGTTATGCTGCTTAATTGGTACTCATTGATGGTTTTAACATTTTCAAATTACATGTTTAAGATGTATTTGTTTGAAGGTGGGGTGGTGATTAGAATGAATAGCAATAGAGTGTGACATGACTGCAATTGATTTTTACTCTGTTTCTAGCTTTTTCAACTTGCCCAAGCAACATAGCTCAGCCTCCGTTATTGCAATGTAAAATGGGATAAACATGCTTATCTCCATATTATTTTTAGAATTAAATTAAATTATATGCCTGTGTGTGGTGTTGAAGCACATGTGTATGTATGGTATATAGCATAGCACTATTCCTGGCAGAGTAAGAAAAAGAGCTGCCAGCTTTTATAGATTGAAAATATTTGAATCATAATGCCTTATGATGACTGAAATAAAAAATGAACCACTTGGTTCCAATTCCAGTAATAGCAGCAAAGCTGGAACAAAAAATTATAAACTCTAGGGGAAATATAAAAGCAACTATTTGAATGCACAGGAAAATTATCAAAAGAAAGCAGAGACAGGCAGGGATTTGGCCCTTAAAGGAAGAGGATTGTGCTGGGTGAGATTCATATGTATAAGGTTTTTAGTCAGAGGGCACCTCCCAGGACTCAAGCTTGAAGCCCAGCCAGAAGCGACGGTCTTCACTGGCTTGAAGAATCAAATGATGAGGTTTGAGTCTACAAGAGAGGCTTGAAATTGAGAGGTGAATCTAATAAGCAAGGAAACCACAGAGGAAAGAAATGTGAAATCTGGATGTGAACTCTTATCAAGTCTTGGCTCATTCCTTAACTGTGTTTACATGAGACTCCAAACATCCCAGCGTCCCATATCAACTGGAAGGCTGAACGAAGGAGCAGTGTAGCGAGCTTCGTTGCTGTTTACCATAAGGGAAGCAGAGCTTGGAGTCAGTCTAGCCAAGTACACTGGTTGTCATAACTAAAAAACATAGTTTTTCAGAGGAAGATAACAGAACCCAGCATTTATAACATATTCCCAAAGTTCAGGTTAGTATACAAAATTAATATACATGCAAAGAAATATGAGAAATAGGACATAGATTCAAGAGAGAAGATAGGTAGTATTAAACAAGTCATAAACTGGAGATGTTCACATGTTGCAATTAGCAGAGAATGACTTTGAAGTAGTCATATTAAATATGTTCACACAAAATAAGTTGATATTGAGAGAACAGATATGAAATATCAATATCTATGCATCAAGAATAACAAATGGGAATTATAGAATTTAAAAATAAAACATCTGAAATTAAACATTTAATAGAACGTTTTTAATAATATCTGAGAAATGTTTAGAAAGAGTAAGTACATTTAAATTCAAATCCATAGCATTGATCCTAACTGAAGAAAAGAGAGTGATTTAAAAAATCCAGTTCAGATAACATATAATAAAATGTCATTTTATTAACAACAACAAAAGCAACAAACAGAAACCAGGGACATGTGGCACAGATGCTGCATATGTAAATTGAGATGCAGAAGAAGAGGAAAAAAATATGATGCAGAAAACCTATGTAAAGAAATAAAAGACAAAGATTTCTGAATGTGGTGAAAAACAAACAACTTAAAGAACAAATTATATCAGCAAACTCAAAGCATAATATAAATCAACATAAAAGACCTAAATGTATCAGAGGAAAACTTTCAAAAACTGAAGCGGAATAGAAAAACTTGAAAGCAACTAGATAAAAAAGATGCATTACATACTGGATAATGATAACTACTTTTCTTCAGAAACAATATAAGACAAAAGATAATGGAAAGATATTTTAAAGTACTATAAGAAAAATTATATCTGTCTACCAACAATTCTATCTGAATAATTGGAGAAAAATACTATGTCTATGGATTGGAACACTCAATATTGTTAAGATGTTCATTCTCCCCCAAATTAATATTGGGTTGTCAGAAAAGTCATGATGTATTTTGTCTATGTTTTTGAAAAGTCATTTATTTAAATATATTCAGTGCAATACCAATTAAAACTTCTATCAACAGCCTGTGTTATAGAAATGAAAATTTATTAAAAAATCTACATGGAAGTATAAAGTACATAGAATAATCAAAGCAATATTAAAAATGATGCAGTGATTACAAGACTTAACACCATCTGACATCAAAATTTAAACTAAAGCTACAGTATTCAAGACAGTATGAAACTGACATTAGAATAAACAATTAGATCACTGAAATGAAAGACTAAGTTCAATAAAATTTCAACAAAATTGCCAAAGCAATTCAGTTGGTAAAGGAAAGCATTGACAGCAAATAGTTTTAAAACACCATTCAATTGAATGTGTATTTGTGCATATGTGTATGTGTGTCACACCATACACCAAAATCAATTCATGATGGATTATAGACTTAAACATAACCTGCAATCTATAGAGCTTTTAAAAGAGTACAAAGTATATCTTCTTGACTTAGAGTACAGAAATCAGCCATAACGTTAAAAATGCTATTAAAATTTGCTATATGCAAAAATGCTATTAAAAATTTTAAAATTACATCTTAAGTAAATGTATGTTCATAAAAAAAACACTTATAAAGTAAGCGCAAAGCCATGGACTGGAATTAAATATGTATAGAAACTGTTGCTTAAAGGTCTTTCATCTAGAATATAAGGAACTTCTAAAAAATTGATAATTAAAAAAGATAATCCAACAGAATGTGTAAAAGACTTGAATAGACACTTAGTTCACAAAGGAAGATAAGTGAATGGTCAATTAACACATAAAAATTGCTCAAAATTATTAGTCATCTGGAAAATTTAAATCAAAACCATAATGAGATACCATTTCACACACATCAGAATGTCAAAAATTAAAATACTTATCAAATCAATTGTTTCTGTGCATGTGGAGTAACTCATACGTTCTGACTGAGGTTTAGAATAGTATAATTATTCTGATTACAAAGTGATTTCGATATATTCTCATAGAGTTATTCATACTCCTTATCATTCACTTGGCAATTATACCATTAGTTATTTACCCATGGTAAATGAAAATCTATCTCTATACAAAAACGTGTTCATAAATATTCACAGTATTATTATTTTAAAAACCTAAAAATGGAAAACTACAAATATTCATTAACAAAGGGTAGAAAGAAACAATAAACAGATTGTGTTATATTTATACAATGAATTCTGTATACCAATATAAGAAAACAAACCACTGATACATACAACATGGGTGAATCTCAAAAAACATTGTGCTGAGTGAAATTGAATATGACGAGGAGAACGTAAAGTATGATTCCATTTATACGAAGTGTTTAAACACGGGAATGTAATCAAATAGAAAAAAAACAGAACATTGGTATTTGGTGGATGGTTGGCAAGTAAACTTTCAGGGGTGATGGTAATGTTGTATATGTTAATAGGAGTACAGATTATGGGAGTATATGTTTGCCAAAACTCATTGGTACATAAAGATTTGTGCATTTTACTGTATGTAAGTACTTGCCCCTTATCCCCCAATTACTGTAAACAAATACTGAATGCAATTAGTAGATTTTGTTTTATTTTGTAGTGGAATATGTTAATCCTGAAACCATTTTCTGTTATTTTAGACTTGATTTAGAGAATAAATACATTGAGGATAATGGGAGCTAGTTCCCAACTGTTAGATATTGTAATACTAATATAAAAAAGAGAACACTAACATGAACTTTGTTGTGTTATAGTGGAATTCAAACTGTGAGTGTTCATGTTTTTTCAATATACTTTAGATAGATATACAGATATGTAGTGGATAGACACACACACACACACACAATTTCTAGCTTTGTTGAGAGTACCCAGCAGTAATATCACTTCAATAGCAATTACCATATCTGTTGCGCATATCCTGGTTTTTAAATATCATTCTTTAATTAATCAGGGTTCCTTAGAGAAATGAAGGTCTCAGGGTCTAGACAGGGAAAGTGCTAACTAGAAAGTAAAGAATTTCTCAAAGAATAATGAGGACATGTTAAAAGCACCCAAGATCCATTTTGAAGAGGCTCCAAATAAACAAATCTAGTACAATTAGAGTATTATAAACAAATAAGAATAATAAAAAATCAAATCTATTTAATAAAATGGGAATCCATGAGTTCAAACTGATATAAATGAATGAATGAATGAATGAATAATCAAAAATATGGGAGAGAAGGAATAGCTCTTCCCTTCAATAGAATGAACAAATATACAGAGAATGAAAAGGTTAGAAAACCACTATTGTAGGTATCATAGTAATAATTGATTGAGCCAGGAATTTTCAATTTGTGCTACAACTAGCAAGTAAAATTTTGATGAGGAGCATTATATTGTCATAGTGTCAAAAAACTTATTAATTACAAAAGAAGCATGTATGAGGTGTGACAAATAAGTTCATGAACTTTGTTGCAACGATGTTGCTAATCTTTTTTATCAGAGGGATTATTCACTATGCATTTGTACCAACTGGACAGTTAACCAAGTTTACTATTTGGAAGTGCTGAAAAAGCTGCATAAAAAAGTTAGACGACCTGAACTTTTCGCCAACAATTCATGGCTCTTGCATCATGGCAATGCACCAGCTTACACAGCACTGTCTGTGAGGGAGTTTTTAGCCAGTAAACAAATAACTGTATTGGAACACCCTCCTTACTCACCTGATCTGGCCTCCAGTGACTTCTTTCTTTACCCAAAGATAAAGGAAATATTGAAAGTAAGACATTTTGATGACATTCAGAACATCAAGGGTAATATGACAACAGCTCTGATGGCCATTCCAGAAAAAAAGAGTTCGAAAATTGCTTTGAAGAGTGGACTAGATGCTGGCTTTGGTGCATAGCTTCCCAAGGGGAGTACTTCAAAGGTGACCATAGTGATTGATATTCAGCAATGAGGTCTGTAGCACTTTTTCTAGGATGAGTTCGCAAACTTAATTGTCTGACCTCTTATGATTTCATAGTGGATAAATCTAGTGTACAGTACCTCAATTCAATCATCAAAGTTATATGATCATTGATGGAATAAACTGATATCATGTGCTTCTTGGCATGATACCAAGGACACATATTACTTCTGTGGCGTTCTTACCAAAGGGACATAAAGTTACTCTGATAATGAGAAAATAACAGTTAAACTCAACTTGAAGGGAATTCTACAAAAGAAGTGACTGTACTCTTCAAAAATGTCAAGGGGAAGAATGACAAAAGCTGAGAAACACATGCTTTCAGACTAAAATGGGCTAAAAAAGATATGGTAAATAATGCAGGATCCTGGATTTGATCCTGGACTTGGGGAAAATAACAAACAAACAAAACATAAATCATCGGTATAGAAATATATTAATATTAAATTTCCTGGTTTTGGTCATTGTTGTATGGTTAAATAAGAGAATTCCCTTGTTCTTGGGTTATATGTGCTGAAGTGTGTGTGTGTATGTGGGAGAGAGAATGAGAATGATGAATTAAATAGAGCAGAATCAATTAATTAGTGAATCTTGTTAAAAGGTATAGTAGAGTCTTTGTATCATTTTTGCAAATTTTCTGTAAATTTGAAATAATATCAAAAGAAACAGTTAAAAAATAAAACTGCACATCTAACTTTTTCCATTACTATTTACATCCTATTGGTTCTGTATCTCTGGAGAACCCTGACTAATTAATTCAAAAAATTCGAGTAAAGGTATACCTCCTTAGAAAATAAAGAAATTCTATTAAATTAATTAAAGAGGAAATTAGCTAAAATCTTTTATAACAGAGGAAGTGAAAGACTTTGATCGTAAATGTTTTAGAACCACAACTCTCAGGGCCTCAAGCAAACCATTTACTAATGTCTTAACCTACCATGGTTATACTGTTTTGTAGTTTATTTAAAGATTAAAACAAATGCAATTGAAGTGGTGGTGGGTGAGTAGTGAGGGGGGAAGCCAGATGAAAGGAAATACTAATTGCTAAGAATATATTTAAATATTGAATGTTACTGTGTGCTCAGTAGAAAAATATTAATAGTAAATACTCTTTTAATGTTGTAATTAGAAAACATTGAATAGTGATATTATTTATGAGGTTGACAATAAAATTGATATTGATATTATTATATAGGAGATTGATATAATAATTACATTTTTATTATTACAATAACATACAAGAAATCATTTGTCAGGAAATCATTTTTTATACAATTGATGTGTATTCTTTTTTGTTTTCTTTTTTTTTTTTTTACTAAGGAATAAGATTTTATTGGGTAATGTTTAGTTTTGGAGGGCTACAATTCATTGCATTATGTAATATTTTTTTCACCACAACCTATTTTTGTTCCATTAAGAATACATGCTTTAAAATGAATGAAAATGAATTAATCAGCCTTTAACATTCTTAGCGGGGAGGAGGAATCCTAATAGGTAACATTGGAGGTTGAACTAGTTGGCTTCTGGTATCATCTTTGTCCCATATTTGTTGTGTAGTCTTAGAAGAAATCATGTCTTTTTTATTTCTTTGTTTTAAAAACATGAGAATAGCATAAAGCCTGATAGATTGGAAAAATCATTTAATCTCACTGGATTAGTCAGTGTTCTTGGGTATGAATTGAAAAAGCTGGTGTAGATCAGTTGTTTTTTATTCTGGTTGCATTTTCCAGGGGATATAAAAGATGTCAATGCTTACCTATATCCCCAGACCAATTCAGCCAGTCTCTGGAGGTTATGGTGTAGCCAGTGGTTCTCAAACTTAATGTGAATCATACTGTCATTAAGCACAGATTCCTGGGCCCCATATCCAGAGTTTCTAAGTATGTAGGTCTGGGGTGGGACCTGCAAATTTGAATTTCTATGAAATTCTCAGGTGATGTTATGCTGGTGGTTTGGGACCACACTTTTTGAGACCCACTGGTTTAGACACAGGTGTAAATGTGTGTGTGTGTGTGTGTGTGTGTGTGTGTGTGTGTCTGTGTGTATCCAGGTAAATTCTAATCTCAGAACTATTGGTATGCAAAATATTAATAAGGTTCTTTTCAGTTCTAAGATACTGAGACTTTAATATAATGAGAGTTGTTGGGTATCAAGATGATCTATACGGAAAGGTGACTTACGGAAAAACATATCAATTTTTATGGTCGATTTTCATTAAGAATTTGTTTCTGTAAAGCATTTTACAATTTTTTTAATTAAGATTTTTACAATACGTTTAACATTTTTACATTTTGCTGCATATATGGATCTTCACTTCGTTTTTCAGTAAAGAAAAATTATTTGTTTGTCAGTGTTTTTTCATCATTTGATAAAGCCAATGTGGGGTTTGGATAGTAGCCAGCCATTTTTGAATTGTTGGAAGAGAATCTTATAAACTTGTAGTCCAGGGTGGTAATTCTGCTGTTGCTTCAATACTTGGAATTGCAATAGTACTGTAAGGTACTGATTCTCTTACAAGACCACGTATAAACCAAGGAGCCTTTTATGTTTTTCAGTCCCGAAATGGAATCAATAAAAAACGAGTCCCATTTTTTAGATAATGAATTTAGAGGCTTTGCCTTCTGTCCTTCATATTTTCCTTTCTTCTCTAGAGGCCCTGATTCTTCAGACTTCCCGTTTCTGTCCCCTCTGAGCCCTTCCAGGATGAGGACTCTCTCCAAATTACTATAATCACAGGCTGGGAAAATAGCTGAATGCATGCTGTCACCAAAGTAAACAACCTTGGGGTCACGCTTGCCAATCATTTTCTTTAGAAGTTCATAAAGGTGAACAGCATTCCCTTGGGAAGACCACCCAGGTTTATCCAGAGATGGCAGAGCCTCCTGCTCCTTGTCATTCTCCAGTGTCTGGAAAGGTCTCTGACTTGGTAAATGGGAGAAGAAACCAGGCTTCAGTGCATTTATAATCACAATGTCAGAAAGATATGCAAAATCATTTCCAAGGATGTGTTTGCAGAGAAGTCTACAGCAACCACTGTGAGAACTGGTGATTAAGAAAAGAATTTTCCCAGCATTCTTTAGCTGCAAAGCTTTTTTTTTTTTTTTTTTTTACAGATTCGTTACAACTGGATCTCTATTTCTGGAAAATGTATTCCACAATTTTCCTTAAAAACCTACATTCTATAGTTGTGTTATGTACCAGCCAACTATATCCTTCCAAAAATCAAATGCTTTCTGACCATTGTTCTGCTTTGTTAAAGAGTCCACCACTCTGACACACAAAAGAGCTCCTGGCAGGTCAAAGCACTTATCATACAAATAATATTTTCCTGATCAGCAAGCCATTCCAATATCCGACGTAAAGTATTTCCGCTCCTTCCTGCCAAACTCCTCGGCCACCTCCTTGGGAGCCATCGTCTGTGCCGTGGGTTGCTCTGAGAACGGTGCCAATATCTGCACGTTTAATGATGTTCCCCTCTTCCTGATCCAGTGCCAAGCCCTTGCAACAGAATTTCCAATGTTCTGGAGTCACAGTGAGCAATCCCTTGTCATATCCTTCCTCCTTGACCAGGAACTGGGCAAAGCTACACAACTTTTATAAATGAGCGGCGGGGAAGGGGCCGGGGCGCTCTTGAGCAGGTTGTAGTGCCACAGTGTGGTCCAGGTGGGAGCCAACCATGTCACAGGCCGGCAGGGAGAGGTGCTGAGCCATGGCTGTGCTAGGAAAGCTGGCAAGAGCCTCGCCATTCATTTTCCTTTAAATTTTTCAGTTTTCATTCCCTAATGATTTACATTAAATTTATGAATACGTTTTAACTCTGCAGTGCAGAACATTTTCTTGCTGTGTTTCTAAAACAGGGATATGCATTTATATTTAGTGTCACTGCAGATTTACTTCTGGTCACATATACAAACATACCTATTCTCCCAAAAATATAGCCCTTAATATTACTATCAGTTTCAACTATATACTGAGTGATTCACAGATTTGTTCATTTTGATATGACAAATACATTTTATGAAAACATGAGGGTTCTTTAATCATGAATTTATTTTACAACATAAATATTAGTTTACTCTTACGGTAAATTTCAATGCACTTTTAAATGTCGCCTGCTATGTATTTTGAGGTTTAGAATAGACTCTTTTTGGGGGTGGTGGGGTGGCTCAGTTGGTTAGAGCACAAGCTCTGAACAATAAGGTTGCTGGTTCGATTCCCACATGGGCCAATGAGCTGTGCCCTCTGCAACTAGATTGAGAACAACGACTTGACTTGAAGCCAATGGGTCCTGGAAAAAACACACTGGTCCCCAATAAAGTTAAAAAAAAGAAGAATAGACCCTTGTTCATATTAGCTACTATATTTACATTCACATTCTTTAGAATTCTTAGTTTTATGCCAGGTGATATATATTTTTTAACTGACTTGGACAACATATTTGTATTCAAACCATTTTATTTATTACTTAAAATGTTTTTATTATGTTAAAATAAAATAAATCTATTATATATGTTAGATTGTTTGGTTTTCTATAATAATTTTGCATATGTTTTGCTTCATTGAATAGGTTGAAGGTTTTGAGTAATTGAAGGATTTTCGAATTTTTATATCAGAAATTAAAACTATGATATAAGATAATTTGACATGTGAAATAAAGTATATGTATTTCTCTTACCCCTGAGGAAAATTTAAAATTCCCTAAATTGTTTGGATCTATCACAAATTTATAAGAAAACAAACAACTGTCTGAATTACTATTTATTAGAAACCCCTATTTTAAAAAGAACCTTGTCGAGATTCCATTCTACAGGAAAGCAACATTAACCAAAACTTTTTTATCTGATTGCCTTTCATGTGTGAGGCTCAATTATGGTTCTATTATTGGGAATCAGGAAAGTTATTCCCTGAATGATAATATGGGTCAAGATCACCTTTCTGCTTGTTAGAGGAGATGCTCATCCAGAGACCGTTAGCTTAATGACCCAGCTTCTTCTGCGTAAGTTACAGCCTGGTAAGTTCCTACCACAGTAGGAACTTTTGAAGCTTCGTTAGCATTTAAGGCCATAGGGGAAACATTAAATTAACAAAAAAAAAAAAAAGAAAGGTCTCTCAAGTCAATGATTCCAAAGAGATCCTAGCCAACAAAGTGTTGGCTTTCCAGCATTTCTTAGCTATAAAGGAATTGAGTTGTGTTTTGGTAAATTTTGTGCCACTTCTGCTGTCATTTAACTTTTGCACCTGACAATCTGTTAAACAGTGTTCCATACTAATAACCTTTGTGTAGTTAGATGATTACAATGCCACACTCTGAGGTAGAATCACCTTTGCTGCAAAATGGAAGCTGGCTCTGATAAGGTGAGCAGGCAGGCAAAGATTATGAGTCTGAATCTCAAGAGAAAAATGAGAGACAAAGCTATGATTTTGGATATTATGATCATAGGTGGAAAAAAAATGACGTAAATGTGGTTACTTGGAGAGTATGCTTTGAATCAGAGATCCAGAAAGCTGAAGATATGATCTTTGACTCACCAAAGCAGAGCATCAGAAGATGTAGTGGGTGAACCTGGAGAGAATACTGTATTGAAACTAAGAGAAGACACATTCAACAGTGAAGTGACGAATATAGCAGAGAAGCCAATTATCAGACATATTAGAGAATATATCTTAGTTTTGGCAATTAGAATATCAGAGGACACCTAAGCTCAGAAACATTTCAGTGATTATCTGTGGATTGAACTGGATAGCCATGAACTCGAGGGATAATTAGGAATTTTTTAAAACCTTTTTTGGAGCAGTTTTATGTTCACAGCAAAATTAAGGGGAAGGTACAGAGATTTCTCATATATCCCCCTACACATGCAGAGCGTCCTCATTGTCAGTATCCCCCCTCCACCTCACCAGACTGGTATATTTGTTACAATTGATGAGCCTACACTGACACATCAGAATCATGCCAAGTCCATAGTTTACCATAGAGTTCACTCTTGGTGTATGTTCTATGAGTTTGAACAAATGTATGATGACACCAATCCATAGCTATAGTATCATACGTGTACGGAGTAGCCTCAATGCCATAAAAATCCTCTATGCTCCATCTAGTCATTCCTCCCTGTCCTGCTACTGGCAACCTCTAATCCTTTTACTGTTCATGGGTTTACCTTTTCCAGAATGTCACATAGTTGGAATCATACAGTATGTGGTCTGTTCAGACTGTATTCTTCCACTTAGTACTGTGCATTTAAGTGTCCTCTATGTCTTTTCATGGCTAGATAGCTCACTTCTTTTCAGCATGGACTATATTCTACTGTCTGCATGTATCACAGTTTAACTATTCACCTACTGAAGGACATCTTGGTTGCTTCCAAGTTTTTGCAATAATAAAAAACTGCGATAAACATACTGTAGAGGTTTTGTGTGTAAATAAGTTTTCAACTCCTTTGGGGAAATATTATGAACTTGAATTGCTGCATCATATGCTGAGAGGATGTTCGGTTTTTTAAGAAACTGCCAAACTGTCTTTCAAGGTGGCTATACTATTTTGCATTCATACCAGCAATGTATGAGAGTTCCTCTTGCTCCAATTCCTAGCAGCACTGGGTATTGTTAGTGTTAGAAATTTTGTAGTAAACATTGTAGTAAGTGTGTAGTGGTGATAAATAGGAGTTTAACAAATAATTGTAATTATAGTCTGGTGGACTTTTAAGAATTGAACTGTGAAAGAAAAGTAAGAGATGGGGTGGTAAATAGGATTAGATTCATGATCGATTTTCTGTTCATTTTTGTCAAAATTTTGAAATTTTAATTTTCAAAACAATGGAAAATGTGGTAGCTGGTCACTGCTCGAGCTTTCCTGATGACCCCTGCCATCCCAGCTGCTCTGGACACTCCACAAGAACTCGGTGACCACCCCAGTGTCTAGTAACTAAAAGAAACTCTTAATTCAGTGGGGGCCTCGGGCCCTGATTCCGGCTCTTTTATGATTGGTGCCATACTGTTATTAGATAATTTTTGTAACATGCCAGGTGGGGAACGTTAGGTCAAAGGTGGTTGTGTCTTTCTGTTGGTCTTGTTTTTAAGAAAAAAGATGTATGCATGTTTATAAGTAGAAAGGAAGGACTGGGTAGAGATGTAAATATTGAAATCAGGCAGAGAGGGTAGGAGAAGATACAGGGTGCACAGAGGTAGACATTAGCTTTGGGTGTGGAGGGGATAATTATTGCTGTGGGATGGAAGAAAAGCCTGGGAATGACTATGGATAATTTTGTGGATTGATAGGTAGGAAGATGATGAGTTTCCTAGTGAGAGGCCTTTATTTTTTTCTGTAAATTAGGAGACATTGTCATTACTGAGTCAAAGGGTAGTAATAAGTCAAGAAGCTTGAGGAGAATGGTCAATATTTTCTATCAGTAAGGTGGATCATCTGCTCTTTCCACAGGCCTCCTGTCATTGAATAGATATGAAGCTAGGGATAAAATGCTAGTACCTGTTTCCATCTCTAAATTTTAGAAGATGTATCTCAACACAGTCATGCTAATAGCAAGAAGTATTAACATTGCACCATGTTTTCCATGCCACCCATACATAGTCATAATGTTTTTTTGTTAGTGATAATATTTTCAAAAATGTGATTATTCTATATATTACCCATTAAACTCATTTTTCTCACTTATTACCTGTAGTAGTCTTTTCAGTAACTGATGTATAAATATGCCACTCCGGCATTTTTAGTAATTGCATAGCATTCCTTAATGTGATTTTACCAAATTGATTCAGTCATTTCCTTCTAAATGAACATTTATGGGCTTTTTTGGTTTTTTTTTTTGCCCCTACAAACAACGTGCAGTAACAGCATACACACCTTTGTATACATATATTGGAATTTCTTTAGGATTGTTCAGATTTTTGTATCTACTTTTATATAGCTTGGACATTTAATATTTTAATACATTATTTTCCAAAGCTTTTTAACAGTTTTCACCCCCACTGGCAATACATGGAAACACATTTCTTTGCATCCACATCAGCATTGAACCTTATTACTTTCTTGCTGCTTTGGAGTGGGGACAGAATTATGGGGGTGTTACTCCCTTTTGTTTACATAAGATTGAAAGTTAATAAAAATTTATTAAATGTTATCAAGTGAATTTCTGGAAAGAGTTTCCTGACCATAGAGGAAATGAGCTGGTTCAAACACTCCTTCATTCTCACCAAGTGCTTTGGGAGGCCAGTCCAGTTTTTCTGTTTAGAGTCTAATACATATAGGTTAGCCTAATGTGCTAGTCTGGACTGAAATAAGAGCTTCAGAAATGTGTGAATACACAATTGTTTTAACCAATAGTCTTGGAATCTGTACCAAAATTATGTTTTATTGCCCTGGAGACTTAAAAAACTCTTCCAGTTTATTAACCCTGCCTATTATGATGTGTGATGAGGGAGTAAAAAGAATTATGAGTCATCCAGAAAGGGGTGGCTACAATATCTTTTGTAATGGTTTGTGTTTAGTATCATCTGGACGATCTTTGAATTTACTGACATAAAGTTCATACACAGCTCACTGATAATAAGTAAAGTCTAATTTGGAGGTGATAGTAACTAAGACCCTCTATCATGGTCTGAAACTTACTTTTAATGATTTCTTTCCTTCTAGATTCTTTTTTCCTTATGTGCTAGCAATAGTGAATTATTCATGACGCCTGAGCTCTACCATACACATACATTCCTTTGTGTAATGATTCAAGCCATGCTATTGAATTAGAATTCCTTTCCCCATATCTGCCTGTGACAGTCATATTCAGGTGACAGGACTCAGCTCAGTGACAACTCTTTTCTAACGTGTTTCCCAATTTTTTTTATTTTTATTTTATTTGTTCCCACATATATCAATTAGATATTGTATTTTGTGTTATCACTATAGTTATGCATTGCTGTCTCTCTTACTAGGTTTTAGGAATTTTTGAGATAGGAGATTTTGTCTTACTCATCTTTCTGTATAGCAACTGTTTGTATTATTTGACGTCTAGCTCAATATATTGCACATAGGAGACACTCAATAACAGTTGAATGAATGAAACTATGTCTGGATGATGGAGTAGGCTGGCTAAACCAGGTTAGGGAAGGGGCAGCTGTCAATGTCTGCTTCTGGTTATAAATCCTGGGAAAATTGTATTAAGGGCTTTAGGATATAATGAAGTTTGCAGTGAGTCAGAACACCTTTTCATAAAACCTTTTGAGAATAAAACAGTCCAATAGATTACACTAACATAATGTGAGACTACAAGGGAAACTGGCCTTGTTTGTTCTTTCCTGAGAGTTAATCACACTTAACTATGTGATCTTATATTGTCCATTCAAATCATCCCGCATGTGCAATTGGAGTAATTTCCCTTAAATTTTGTAATTTCTAGTGCTAGTCACACATGATTTCTATATTCTTATTTTTATGTTTTTTATACTTTAAAAAACATATCTATATGCTTTTAAATATTGAACAATATTCAAGTATCAATTTTAAACAGTTAGGATATATTTCTGAATTAAGGGTAAATATATTAGCTAGAAAAATTTCTTATGGTAACAGCATGATATGTCTAGAGAAATGTGCCTCATTTTTAATGCTCTAGTAGTACATTTCTCTTTTATAAATTCTTTCATCTCATAACTGCAGATAAATCCCAGGGAACCAGAAAAAATGTGATCATAATATTTAAAATTGATTATTATCAACTGCTCCTGGAATTGTCATATATATCTATATATATCTATATATATATATCTATATATATCTATATATATATATCTATATATATCTATATATATCTTTTATTTTTAAATAAGTGTGAAAGCTAGTCTGTCTACAGATGCTAATACATACAGAACAATCCATATATGAATTTTGAAGGAGCCCTGCAGGGAAGAGCTTTTTCACATAGACAGATGAATTAGGATACTTAGCTGACAGGGTCATCACTACATTTCTTATTGGAAAAATGGATTTCTACTACAAGGCTGGAAAATATTTTTAAAAATCCTCAAGTAGGCTGTAGCATTCAATGAATCATGTCATAAATTGAATGGGAAGAGAATCGAAGCATGTCTTGGAGCATATGGAGTGAGAAAGGGGCCTGCAATATCAGGCATGCTACATAAAGAAAAATACCTTATGGCAGCAAAGAGAGCTTTTGGGCTTGAGGTAGAAAATTGAATGGTTATGTTTAAGTGAGTGCTTCAGTAGCATTTTACATAAGAAAATTCATCTGTTTTTCAAAGTAATATACTATGCTAAATGCAGTCTATATAATCTACATTATTTTGTCCCACTTAAATATTATGGTTAGAAATCTAATCCTTGTAGAAGTAGTCAGCTTTCACAAAGTGGGCAATGCATAGTACTAATGGTATTTACTCTTTGCAGAAATAACTTAAAAAGCATTGAATTTAGACTAGAAATTTAGAGTAGCTTAGAAAATCAAGGAAAGGAAGGAAGAAAAGAAGGGAGGGAGGGAGAGAGACAGGCAGGAAGGAAGGGAGTAGGCTGCCTCCAGTAGAACAAACAAAAGTACAACTGAAAAAGCAATTTCAGGGAGATTTTGAACGTATGAGCAGACCGAGGTTCTATTTAATTTGTCAAGATGCACTAACTTTTGGGGATATTTTAATGTCAACTGGACTGAGTGATTCATACTGTCTGCAGCACAATAAAAGTTTCAGTCTGTGCTAGGGAAGATCAGCCGTTTTGAAGAAACATTTGAATTTTGATTCCAGCGTTTCACTCTGTGTGAACATGGCCTTATTTAGTGCAAGAATTTTGACACTGTCTTTGATTTCTTACATACCAGGCATTGCTAAGCCTTGAAGATTCAGATTACATTCTGTGGTCCAAAAAAGGTCTTCTGTAGTTTAGAAGTAGTTGGGTTTAGAGCAAAGAAGTGTGTACGTATTTAAAGATAAGGAATTCATTTAATATTTATCTAATTGATGGTATAAGGAAGAAAATGGAAATAAAGGGAAGAAGAGTAAAAACATTTCATTTCAAAGGATTATCATTTAAAAGTATTATGTTTTTCCTTAAATGTTTAGAAATTCTATGATTTGAATTATACTTCTGAAAGTGAACTGTGGTTTTTTAAAGAAAACTCATGAGGCAAGGACTTATAAGAATGATATTTATTTTATGTTCTCAGTGACAGCCTATATTTTAATTTTACGCACGTTTCTCAAGATTTTCAAAACATCTGAACTGAGGCTAATATGAAAAATGATGATATATGGAGCTTTAAATTTTGAGTTACCTTTCAGAATGCATTTTTGTTCATTTTATCATCTGGATAAATGAACTCCTAAGACTATAACATGAAAGTAAATTAACATAACATGAATTACATCATCTTGTGTCAATTAATGCTTTTATATTGCTAGCCATGTTATTTTATTTGGAAGTACTTCAATGACTGTTTTACTTTGGGAGTTTACTGGTCCTTTTCCTTTTCATATTTAAGGTTTTATTTGAATAGGAAACATAAATCTGCTACAGTCATGATTGCTGATTTACTGTATAGTTAATAAGTGTAGCATTGAATTCCAACAGCTATTGAGCAACTAGTGTGTGTAAAGCCCTGTGCTGCACACCAAAAGAAACAAAAAGTGATGATTAACGATCCTCATGCTTCTGGGTATTTATGGTCAACAGTCTAGGAGGGACAAATATATACACAAAACTACAAATACCATCATACTATCCAACTCTAATAATAAATATCTTAAAATGTATCATGAGTTCATGAGGGAGGGGAATGCGTTGTCTGAACTACTGGGTAGAGGGTGAATCACTGGAATTTAGCCATCTAAGAAGTCCCATAGGCAGCAGCCTTCAGGAAGAGGGAAAAACATGAATACAGACATGGAGATATGCAAATGTGTGATGCCATTTTGGAATGGTAAATAGACTGATATTGGTAGACCAAGAGTTTTCTGATTAAAATTGGCATAAAAGGGGACAAAAACATAATTTTTTTCAACTTGTAATCATCTTTGGATGCTGTTTTAAAGCAAATGGGGAAATTTCTTACCAAAAATGTGGAGCTCTGCAAAGTTCTTAAATAGGGAAGTAATAGAGTCAAAACATATTTTTAGAAAAACAACTGTAGCGGCTATATGAAGCATAAAAGTCTGGCCCCGCATATTAAAGGAAGGGAGATGCATTTGGAGACATCTGAAATGTTTCTGGTGAAAGATATACTTTCCAGATGCAATGCTAATGAAAAGGAGGAAACAGCTGCAAAAATAAAATGCAGTTCCTAGTGCCGTGACTTGGTGACTGACTGATGTAAGAAATGGGGAGAATATAAAACATTAAAGATGAAGGCACTCCCAAGATTTCAAGCTTTGGTTTCTTCAGGGACAGTGATGTCTTTGATAGATAAGGAACACAGGAAGATGATCACGTTTATGGGAAATACTATTTCAGACATAAGAATTTAATATGCATTTAGGAGTTTTGCACTTATCTGATATTGAAACATAATGGTAGATTTTATCAGGATAAGATGTGAAGGATCAGGTACTCCAACCAAACATAATGAGAAACAATGAAAGTATTGTACTGAAAACCATACGAGAATCTTGTTTTAAATATTTTGGAAAAATAGGGTTTCAAGAAGGGTAGTAGCAATCCATAATTGTGGAAGCTACATAGACTCTTCGAGGGATGAAGGTTGAGAAGCTGGATTTGGAAAGATCGTTGTTGGCGTTTGTTTCAGATTGGGTACCCTGGAAGCTGAGCTTCTCATGCTAGCAGTTTATTTGGGGAGTGCTCTCTGAAGAAACTTGTGATGTTATCAGGGAATCATGACAAGGGAGCAGATCACAAGCTCGGATGGAGTCTAGATTAAGCCTGATTCAAGGGGCGGCTCTAGAGTATGAACTGCACCAGAGCCTTGAGGCAAATGGCCTGGGTTGTTATAATTCTACATTAGTCAGTCATTGATTATGGGAACACCTTGGAGTGGCCAGCAACTGCAGACTTAAACCTTCAGGCAAGAGGTTTCCTTCAGCTGATGGCATTCATCTAGAGAAGGGTGTGCCTGTGAACCGTCAGCAGCCAACAACCTAGAAGCTAGGGGAGGACTCTGGCCCACAGTCCTGGTCAGTGGGATTTGGTGTGATACACACATGTCTTCTACGTCTTTAAGAGCTGTTTCACTTGAGTTGTGGATTCATACACCAAATGACAGTGATCTGAAGAGTTAGACCAAGGGGACACGGTGACTGAAAGGGAAATTAAGGACAGCCTGTGTGTGTGTGTAGATAGAAAAATAGATTAGATAGATAGATAGATAGATAGATAGATAGATAGATAGATAGATAGATAAAGAGATGCATACATGCATACATACATGCACACATACAAAGGGGCCCAAAAAATGTATACACATTTTAAGAAAGGACACTGTATTAAAATTGTAATACTCAATATATACTGATAACAAAAGATGAATACAAGTCATGTTTGACTTCTGCAATTAAAAGCAGTGCTCAAAATGGGTACCATCAGCATAATTTTAATACAGTTTTTTCCTTTCTTAAAATGCATATACATTTTTTGAGATATATATATATATATATATATATATATATATATATATATATATATATATATATACTTGGTAATTTTTGAGAGACCCATGGTAAAACAGGGAGAAAGGGATATGGTTCCTATAACAGCAAAAATGAATTGTAACCAAAGTTGGCACGAAGTGTTTTTCCTTGGAAAGTCAAATTCCTTTGATAGTTTATGTCCTCCTGTCTGGAAGGCGCCAGTAGTATGAAAATTGTTGTGGTTGTTGTTATTTGTTTGATTTTGTATTAATAGAAAGGGTGGACTTCGAAATGTGGTATACTGGTACATTTTTAACAACTGTCTGGGGAAAATTAAAAATCCCTGATTTATAGCGTTTGCCAATTTCTGTAGTACAGAGGTGTAAATATTCTCACCATGGCCGATTTTAAGCTACAAATATGGCCTCAACTGGCTTGCAAAAGTCCTGAAAATGTAATAGTTACCTCTGTTTTGGAATAACCTTTGATTACTGTGTGAATTTTCAAATTAACTTTAGTGCGAAAAAAAATCCATTATACTTTTTCTTGAAACTCCTGCCTCTAGTATTGAAAAAGGTTGTAATAGATCATCTCTGGGGAGATTTGAGGAACACGGGATTTACTCAAAAAGTCAAGCATGACATGAGGTTATCATTTTAGGGTGGTTCTGACAATTAATATACAATGATCATCCACACAAAAGAATGCTAGTAATAAGTTCATGGATTCTGTTTTTATGATATAATAATTAGTGTCTTTAATGTTTGGCCTTTGAGATATTTTTTTCTTTATTTTAAATACATTGAAGCTTGTTTATTTGCTAGGTTCTAGTTTCACATCTCAACATAGAATTCTTAGATATTTTTAAACTGTGAAAATAGGTAAGAGTTTTCTGGGTTGTTTTTTTTTTTAAAGATTTTTTTTTATTGGGGAATTAGGGGGATAGGAACAGTGCTGGGGAATTGGGGGAAGGGGAACAGACAAGTTGCTGTCGTTTTGTTCTTCAGTCTAGTTGTGGAGGATGTCGCTTCACTGGCCCAAGTTGGCACCATCATTGTGCTCTTCCCAGGCGAGGCCGATCAGCCGCCGGCTTCTGGACGGTCGCTCACTGCGGCTGCTGGCCGCTCACGCTGGCTGCTGGCCGCTCACGCTGGCTGCTGGCTACATATGGTAGCCCATGGCAACCCACTGCCACAGGGGCTGCAGCCTATGCCGTCGCCGGCGACTCCCAGCAGCCCAGCTCCAGGTCGAGCTGTTGTTCAGCATCTTAGCTGTGGAGGGCAGTGTCACTGGCCCTCATATGTGGGATCCGAACCGGGGCCCTCTGGCATCCCAAGCGAGTTCTTAACCATCGCGCCACTCGGCCGGCCCTCTGGGTTTTTTTTTTTAATCACTTAATCTTTATGAGTAAATTCTATTTTGCCTAAATCAACAATGTACAGACTGGGTTCTTTATTCTTCTCTTGCAATCCTGCTCTACCTGCAAGGCTTTATGAAGAAAGAAACCATTTCCTTGACAGACTACAAAGTATTAATTAAAAATAGTAAATATTATTAACATGTTTGTTGCTTTTCCTGAGTTTTCTAACTTAATTTTATAACAACCCTTTATGGGAATATGGTTATTATTATCCCTTAAGAGGTAAGATGTTTAAAATTCAATAATTTTCACTTACTAGTTGCATGATTTGAAATGTTATTTAAATTCTCTAAGCTTTTTCCTCATAAAATGGAGACAATAGTACCTACCTCATAAGGATTTACTAGATCATGGTTAATAGTGGAGCTTTAATCGTCATCATTCATATTGATCCCTATTATTTTTTCCTATTGGCTGAAAGATGCATAGTGGAGAGTTAAATATATGCACAATTAAATGAGCATGGTTTATAGAGCTTCCGATATATTACATGGAAAGACCATATATGACTGCAAGTAACTTTACACATTACCTGGCCTCTCTCCTGACATGCACATGCAATTTATTAAATCATATAAGCAAGTGAAATTCCATTATGTTATCAGATTCATTTCACAACCTCACATGTTAACTTATAACTGAAAATCGCATGTTTAATGTTGAAGAATAAAGCATCAGCTATTATACCATCTTTGTAAAGTACTTAATGCCAGTTTCACTTCATTCTCCCAGTGTAACAGTTTTGAATTGTACATAAGGGTTTTATTGGAAGTTGAACTGTTTTACTAGTGATGGTTTTAGTAAATTAGTATTTCTTGGAGTAGATGTAAACTGAATGTGATGTTCAAATAATAACTTTGGAGTTAGTGAAGCAGCTTTAAGACACCAGATCTTGGGCTGGGTGAGTGGCTCAGTTGGTTAAGAGCTCACTCAAGGGTTTGAGCTTTGAGCAACAGCGGTTCGAGTCCAGCCCGAGCTGAGTTACCACTGAGCTGCCAACAGGTGGCAGGACGGCTCAGCTAAAATAAAAATAAATAAATAAATAAATAAAATAAAATAAAAGACACCTAGATCTTTTGTGAAATGACAATTCAGAGAAGTACTTGCATGCTAAGGCTTCCCTATCCACTGAGTTTTGAATGGCTCTTTATTGAAGACAAAATGAAGGTGAGACCTAAGCATAATTTCTAAACACTTTCATATCTCTGCAAGTGTAGGCAACTGTTATTTCTCCTTCATGTGCTCTCCCATTTTCCTTCATCAAATTGGCCAGTCTCATCTCAAATGCTCTAAAGAAACTTTGAAAGTACTCTAGGATGAGATAAAGGTTCTCAATATTTATGGGAACCAAAGAGGATTTTGAGAAAATGGATAATATTAATGGAAAAATGTATAATTCTCCTGAAATTGGAGAAGTTGTTAAAGTGAAGATTAAGTTTGAAGTAAAGGATATGTGCTTCATTGTAGTTTTGTGCAATTGAAGTAGGTATGAGAATATGATTGACAATTAGAAATACAACTACTGTACGTGGCAACACTTTAAAAATAGACTTTGTGTCACATGGCAGTTAAACAGGTTTCTGCATGTACATTTATTATGTGTGTATATACCCATAATACCTACATACACTTAGATTACAACAGATTATTGCCTTTACTGTAAGTATGTCATAGCTCAATTAAACACCACCACCACCTCCATTTAAAGAGAAACTACAGTGAGACATTGTCTTTTTTTTTTTTAATTCAAGTTTATTGGGGTGACAATTGTTAGTCAAGTTACATAGGTTTCAAGTGTACAATTCTATAATTTATCATCTATACATTGCATTATGTGTTCACCACCCAGAGTCAGTTCTCCTTCCATCACCACGTATTTGATCCCTTTTACCCTCATCTACCACCCCCTCTCCCCTTCCCCTCTGGAACCACTAAACTACTGCCTGTGTCTATGAGTTTTTGTTACTTCGTTTGTTTGTCTCATTCTTTTGTTGTTTTCAGTTTCATAGAAGACATATCAGTGAAATCATATGGTTCTCGACTTTTTCTGTCTGACTTTGCTTAGCATAATCTCAAGATCCATCCATGTTGTTGCAAATGACATTATTTCATCTTTTCTTATGGCAGAATTATATTCCATTGTGTATATACCACATCTTCTTTATTCAGTCATCTATCGAAGGACACTTTGGTTGTTTCCATGTCTTTTTTTTTTTTTTCCCCAACTGTTAAGTATCAGGTTTCTGGTTTACTGTTAAGAGGCGGAAGTGATCTTTTTCCGTAAGATTTGATGTGTTGGTTGCAAATTTCAAAGTGAAGAAAAAGTAATGTCAAAAGAATAATGAGAAACATTATCCCTGGTTAAGATATATTTTAGTAAATATAACAAAAAGGAGATAAGGGAGTACTTAGAAATACTTTTATAATAAATATTTTCTCTGAATCCTGTTGGTGGCATAATTCAGAATTACATCTTTGGGTTTCATTTTGAAATTATTTTGAAATCATTTTGAAATTATTTATTAAAGACATCTTGGCAAGAAAATTTAACTCATTTTATTTACAAAATAAATTTTCTCTAATGACCATAAATCTAATTTTTATAAAATAGTTATTTCTTTATAGACTTGTAGTTGAAAATGTAGCTTTGGGTGCTATATTCTTTCCATCACTTTGGAGAACATTATTCTAGTTGAGAAAATAATTTTATATTTAGTTATAGAAGTAGCCTTCTATAATTGTAGTAACAGTACAGTACATTATAGTATAGTATAGTAGTACAGTGTAGTAGTATAGTATAGAATAATAATAGTGTAGTGTAGTAGTATAGTAGTAGTATAGTATAGTAGTAATACCAGTTGCTGTTATACATCATTATTTCATGTAATTGTTTATTCTTTGAATAACGAAGACATTAGTTAACAGTGACAGAATAGACTCCTTCTTTTTAGTCCTAAATTTGTCATATAAGAATCAAAATTATTGATTGGTACAAGGTTGATACAAAGTATGTGGATGATGCTTTTTATTTGAATGTCAATTTTATCCCCTATTGACTATCGCCTTCAAAAAATTATTTGCTCTATCTTATTGAGGAAGCAGAATACTTTATTGTAGTCTCTCAGTTTGTTTGTTGGATGAACCAGGCCAAAAACTATCAATTAAATTTTTTGGTTGAAAGAATATTTCTTAGGTGCTCTTGCATACCACCACCAATGGTAGAAACTAGGAATGAAAACTCTTAGTAGGCGCATCCCTGTACTCAGAAGCCTGTAATAAAAGTAGGGCCCTAGTAAATTCCATAAGAGGGAGTGCTTGGGGAAACATGCTGGAGGTCCCGTGTTTACAGAGCAGGCTTTCTGGAGGGGGCTGTGCCTAAAAGAGTGGGGAGAGGAAAGTGTAAATGAAGGAGAAAGAAAGTAGAAGGGGACAAGGGCGAGGAGAGAGAGAAGGTTGTTTCATAAATAAGGTTTAGCTGTTGGTAACTAGGTTAGGGAAATACAATGTTTGAACTAATCTCTTAAACCACAGTAGTAAAGATTTCTAACATACAGGAATTTCCAAAGATTGATCCATTAAGCGTTCTATTGTGAGTTCCCCACCAAGAGTTAGTTCTCCTTCCATCACTAACACACAATGCAATATATAGATGATGTATTATACAAATGTGCACCTGAAACCTATATGATTTTACTAACCAATGTCACCCAACAGGTTTAATAAATAAAAATATTATAAAAAAATAGTTCTGTTACTTGAAAGTAAATTTATGTAAATAATTTACAAAATATTACAACAGTAGCCTTATATAATGAGTAGCTTTTAAAAAACTTGCTAGAGGGCTGGCCAAGCGGCTCAGTTGGTTAAGAGCTTGCTCAAGAGTGTGAACTCTGAGCAACAGAGTCACTCCGGTTTGATTCCTGGCCCGAACTGAGCTGCCGCTGAGCTGCCAACAGGTGGCAGGATGGCTCAGCTAAAAACAACAACAACAACCAAAAACTAGCCAGATCTTCCTGAAGAGATATTTTATGCAGTGTGACATTTTAAAGCTTTAATCATATTGACTGCAGACATTTTATTTATCTTGAATCCAGTAATGCTTAAATGTGATACCATTTTTATAGATGCTGTGTAAAAATTAGCTTTTGGTTTATTAAAAGAAAGAGGTCAACTCCTCATAGCTTATCCTACTAGTTCTGCAACTCTTGCATCTATCACTTTTTCACCCATTTGCTACCAATCTATCGATCTTTCCTTGGTGTGATAATATATGTATTTGTTACTATTGGGTCTCAGCATACATGCCTGTTTCAAAACCTTGCAACTGTCAGCACACTGCCATCTGCCCTTAGTAGGATGTCATGACATATAATCCCACACTCAGGATTACCAGTGTTTTTTGTGTCTCACTTCCCAAGTTTGTTTACCCCAGACACTGCTCTATAGAGGCACCATCTCCCCTGACAAGACTACTTTAGAAAGGTGAATGAATGAATTTGCAGTCCATTGTCAATGAACCATACATGGTTTAATAGTCCTGCAGACACTTGCAATAAAATACATTCCAGTGTTTTCATATCTAGCTAAATCCTATATTCAAACAGCTTTATTTTTGTTTTTTGTTTAACCTTAATAATTAGAATGATGAAAGCTTCAGTATTCTGTTTGAATTATTAGAGGGACTCTAGAGCATCACCTGCTTACATGCTTAGTTGCTCTCTAGTGTATACCCCAGAATATCTGTAGAGCACAATTTGAAAATTAACTGCCTTAAGTCAAAGAAACAAAAATACTGGTTTCTAATAGAATTTCAGAATCTTCAAGTAGCTATTGAGACTAATATCTTTTGATGGAGGAAAAACTCCAAAAATCATGCAATCTATAAAAGTTTTTTTTATGTTTACTATCAGCTGTGGTGTATTCTGATACATGTATCAAGAAGATAGTGGTTGTTTTTATTTAATTGATTCTGAAATACATACTAGATGGTGTCATATGATCATGGAATGCTAGATATGAGATGGATTAAACAATTCATGCTTTCAATTTAAAGATGAGGAAAAGTGACACAAAATTTAAAGAGGATTGCTCAAGGTCTAATGGAGTAGGGACAATGATGAGTCAATCATTTAGATTTCTTTATTCTCTCTTCTACTGTACCAAATTGGATACTTAATTATCTATTTTTATTACTGGATTTCCTAATCTTACAACAGAGGTTTTGCAGATCAATATTTGCTCAAAAGTTGAAACACTAATATTTTGTTGGGATATCATTATATTCAAAGATGTATATCAATGTAATATAAATATCATTAAATTATCTAGAAAACCATCACTATGAATCTATCTTCTATGCTTTTAGTCAAACCTGCCTTAACTCTGTAGAATAACCAGGGGTGATTTTATTCCTCAGGCAACATTTTTCAATGTAGGAGCCATTTTTAGTTGTCATAATAGAATTCTCCAGCCCAAAATATCAGTAGTGCCAAGATTGATAAGCCCACGGCAGGGAATTTAATGTTGCCCTCTGTAACATCTAAATGTAATGAATGACATGTTTCCTATACTAGTTGAAAAGAAGCCCTATCTTCCCTGTCATATTAGATTTCAAACTTTAGGATTGTCCCTAGATTACAGTATTTCATATTTTGAGGAAGAGTTCCAAATGTCATCTTTAGTTTTAGAATTTTATCCTCTTCCCTTTTGTTTCATTTTGTATTATTTATTTATGTATGTATTTATTTTTTGGTCTAACCTCACAAGAATGCCAGTGCTTTTCCCTTTTGAATCTCCAAGTTTCATTTGTCAGATGTGTCTCTACTATATACGAGTAGAAAAATCTGAACATGTATTTTAGATGAGGTTCCATCATAATAAATCTACACTAGAAAAAAAGTTGTGTTTTCTGTTTTTTGGGGTGTCTTCTTGTGTTTATTTTGCCTTTTGGATTCTATATTTATTAATGATTTATAATTCATGTAATGATTAATAATACTTTTTTTATACATTGAAGAAATATTTACCGGGTCTAGGGAATACACACTAGATACCTACCTGCCCTTTTGGAAGTTAGTCTTGTGGAGGATATACACAAATGAACTTACAAACAAAATGTAATATGATGATAAAGAATGTGGAAGGTATAGGAATGCACATAACAGGGACACATAAGCTAGGCTTCAGCCATTAGCGAAGTGATGTTTGAACTGAAACCTGATGAAGGAAATGAGGGAAAAGTATTGTTTCTGGCAGAAGAAACTATGTGTTTATACACTTAAGACATGGCCCCCAGTGAAAAGAGGATGTAAAATACCTTTATGAGATCATACAGAGCTTGGAGAGCTTCATTTCCTATATATTCATTCAGAAACAAACATTTTTTGGGTTCCTATTCTAGGACAGGTACTGTTCTAGGCACCCGAAAAAGAGTACTCGTCAAAACAACTGAATCTGCCCTCCTGCAGTTTCCATTCTAGTGTAATGATGTGTTAGTAGTATTTATCTATACAGGTTATTTTGCATTAACAGATTTGCCTCTTGTGTAAAGTCAAAGTGGTGAATGTGATACCAGTGTGTCTGTAGACTGAGCGATACATTGAGTAGAAAGTTAATGGAAGGTGTTTGAAAATCATAAAAATAATGTTAATTTGTTGTTAATTTGAGAAACATCAGAAATTCATTCAAAAATGATTGATACCCAGGTCCTAATTCCTTATCGTATCATTTTGGGGTTTGTCTTTCTCTCTAGGAATATAAGGCTTGTTGTGGGTGAGACTTTTCTCCAAGACAGGTTTCATTAATTTTCTCAGTGAAAGTATTCATAGTTGATTTGACAGATGTATCAATCAACAGTGCTTACAGAGGATCATTTTTAAAGTAACTTAGAAGTTAGCAGCATCTCTTAGAAAAGTGATTCCCTACTCTTACAAGACCCATTAAGACTGAAAGCTATAAAAGAGCAAGACAAACAAACAAACAAAACTCATATAGACACAGAGGTTACCAGAGGGGAAGGGGAGAATGGTAGAAGAGGATAAAGGGGGTTAAATATAGGGTGATGGAAAGAGATCTGACTTTGGCGGGGTGAGCACACAGTATAATATATAAATGTGTTACTGCATTGTGTTCTGGAAACCTATATAATTTTATTTACCAATGTCCCCACAATAAATTTAATTAAAGAGGAATTTAACCTGGAACTACAGCATGGAGAGATTTACAATAGCTTCCACTGGGTTAGATATGACTAAAGAATTAACAGAGGATTGGTGGGTACTATTCTGAAAAACTGCATTCATAAGAAATTTAAGTAAAATCTAGAAATACAATCCAGTATCTATGTGTTATTTTTTTACAACACCTCTAAATGATTAATGTTTCCCAAAAACAACATTCATGAAGTCAACTTTGAAACATTAAACTGAGAAGAGTTTATAATTCTTGAAACCATATTCCAAATGTCCTGATTTCAGTGTAGTCATGTTAGAATGAAAAATAAAGTCATTCAAGAAACTTATACTAGAGATAGCTGTTTTGAGGTCATAACATTTTATTGGATACAATCAGAAAATGTGGTGTGGTTGGCAAACTCTACATTGGGTTTTGAAATTACTGTGCTACCAATATGTTCCAATCAATGAGAACCTTTCAGCCATGAACTTTTATTGATTTGTATTCCTCGGAGTAACATAAATAGCTTTCCTTAAGTCTTCCAATTTCACTATTGTTATTTTTTTCTGAAATCTCTGCTGTTAGGTTTATTTATGCACTTACTCTTGCTTTCCAACTCCTTCATGTTTTGAGCCCAGAATAAGTACCACTATACTCTATCAAGTAGGAAAAAAATAAATGCAATATGATCAACTATATTATTCTATGAAGTTATGTTATACTATGAATAGTTTAATAAGAACAATACATTTAGCTTTTTAAGAACAAAGTTACTGAAAATTTCAAATAAAGAAAGCTAAAGAGCAAGTATTCTCACATCAACTTATACTAAGAAATTCATTCTCATAAAGAACTGGAATTTTTCAATTGCTTCTTTCCACTTTTAGAAAAAAAAATATATGAATATGTATATGTATATGTATATGTATATGTATATGTATATGTATATGTATATGTATGTGTGTGTGTGTGTGTGTGTGAAATCTAACCCTAAAATCCAAACTATTGAAAGATGTATTTTAAAATTTGTTGAAAAAATAGTTTAGAGAGTTACCATATAATGGTGAAAATAAGAATTAAGTACTTGCCAAGACACACTTGATTTTTCTTTATTCGCTTAGATGTTAGCTATTCTACATTGCCTAAAAATGTGAATAAATATATTAAATACCGATTACATTGCACAGTGAAAGAATAAATCAAAATATTTATGTGGCTGTGTTTGAAAATATCCATTTTAGTTGTTTCTTTATCATATTTTCAAAATTCAAAGTCTAAATTTCAGAAAATATGACAACAAAAATTGATAAAGAAAACATAATAGATATTGACACACTACCTTCTATGTGGTGATTTTCAACATGCTTTTCTAACTAGCTTCTAGTAACCATGCAAGGAAGCAAAAAAAATAAATAAATAAATAGAAAGATGCAACTTTAAACTTCTTTGACTTTTAAGCTCTTTTATTTATTTATTTTTTAATATTTAAATTTTTATTTATATTTTATTTGGGGGGAACTTTTTTCAGGCTCTCCACAACTGAATAAGCTGTCTTGTTAATTGCTCTGGCATGAACACTCAGGTGCTGAGATTAAAATCAGTTTCTATTTAAATAGAAGACTACTTTCAAAGTATTAATTTTAGAATGTGAGGGTTTTTTTTTCTTATTTATTTAATTTATTTTTTTTATTGTTAGTTTCAGTACAGAACAATGGAATAGTTATCCTTTTCACCCTTTACACAGAAACAATCCCCCTCCCCCATCCACTGCCCTCCCACCCCTGATATCATACTTATCTATTACAAGTCCATTGACTCCATTCCCACACTCTACTCCACGTCCCATGACTATATGTATATATAATTATAGTTGACATACAATATTATTCAACATCAGCTTCAGAAATACAGTGCAGTGGTCTAAGCAATGAAATCTTGTTTAATTTTCCTTTAAAATATCTGAAAGGGCCGGCCGAGTGGCTCAGTTGGTTAAGAGCTTGCTCTAGAGTGTGAGCTCTGAGCAACAGCGGTTTGAGTCCCAGCCTGAGCTGAGCAGCCACTGAGCTGCCAACAGGTGGCAGGATGGCTCAGCTAATAATAAAAAAATAAAAAAATAAAAAATCTGAAAATATCTACTTTTCCACTGATCATTACAACCATGGTGATCAATATTCAAACATGCATATAAAATCAGTCCCTCTTTCCTGATATAGTAGAGTTATGGAAAATTAGTCCTAATGGTATGAGGACTGCTAGCTTTGTGCTGATCACAAAGCTTTCTACTGTGAAATAATAGCAACATTCTACATTGGATATATGAATAGGAATCAAAGTTGGCAATAACCTCTATGTTAAAATTAACATATAGAGTCAAATCCTTGATTAATGCAACCAAAGCAGTTATTATGAGGACAAAAGAAAAGGAAAAGCATAGTTGTTTTTCTTGATGTAAATCTCAGATTTAGTGGTATTCCAACATGCCTTAACTTTGAAAACATAAAATAAATTATTTTGCTTCTAGATCTCCAATATAGGTGTGAACCACATGTTATATACCAGGGGTGCCAAAAAATGTATACACATGACTTATATTCATCTTTTGTTAGTATATCTTGAGTATTAGAGTTTTAATACAATTTTTTTCCCCTGTTAAAATGTGTATACATTTTTTTCGCACCCTCTGTGTAATGCTTTCCTTAATGATTTAGTTTAGTTACTAAGTTTTCAATCTTAGTGTTTCATCATTATCTGAACATTATTTTTATTTTTAAGCATTATTGAAGGAAAATTTACATATATTGAAATAAATAGATGTTAAATGTACAATTTGATGAGTTTTGAGAAATATATATACTATATGTAAATGATATATTTTATAAAATACAGAAAGAATATTTCCACACCTCAGAAAGTTCCCTGTGTCCCTTTCCAGCTATCCCTCAAGTCCCACAACCAATGGCTTTTCTGAAGTCTATTTCTGTGTATTAATTTAGTCTGTTTCTATATTTTGTGTCTGGCTATTTTTTTGTCCCATATAGTTTTTGAGATCGTTCATGTTGTGTGTACTGGTAGTTCATTATTTTTATTACAGAGTAGTATTTGGTAGTTCATTATTTTTATTACAGAGTAGTATTCTGTAGTATGAATATACTAGAATATTTTTTTATTCATTTTCCAATGAGTGGTCATTAGTTTTCTTTTCCTACATTTCAGTTACTTTTAGTGATGCTGCTATAAACGTTTGTGTAAAAGGTTTTGTGGACATAGTCAATTTATCTTTATGGCTAGGAGTGGAATTGCTGAATGATAGAATAATTGTATGTTTAACTTTGTAAGAAACTAAAACAGTTTTCAAGAATGTATATACTATTTTAGTGCCCCCATCAGCCAATTATGAGAGTTTGAGTTGCTTCATATACTCATCAGCATTCAATATAGTCATTTCTTCCATCCCAGTGGGTGAAGCAGTATCTCTTTGTGGTTTCAATTTACATTTTCCACATGATTCTAGGCATATCGTCATGTACATCTTGATCATTTGTGTATTTTGTTTTATGAAGTATCTGTTCAAGTCCTTCAGTTACCATATTTCCCCATGTATAAGACGCTCCCATGTATAAGATGCCCCCATGTATAAGACACACTTTAATTTTGGGGCCCGAAATTTGAAACAAAATATATTACATAAAGTTATTGAACTCAAGTTTTATTTATCATAAAATTCATATAACTCCTCATCACTGTCAAAACTCCCAACCATTAACTTGTCCTCATCTGTGTCTGATGATGAACCACCCAATTGCCCTTTGCTCTTCAATCCATATTTTCAATTCCCTCTCTAAATCTGGCCATTTTGCTGACTTGCCTCTCATGGCCTTCTTCTGCCGTGGCGTTTTCAGTAGGGTTTCTTATTCCAGTAGCCAGTCTCAGATTGTTTTCTCAGTTGGAGGAGGACCAAACTTATGTTTATCAGCACAATTTCCATTCACTTTTGCAAACTGGATCACTTTTAACTTGAATTCTACACTATGAAAAAATTTTCTGAGCCATTTCTGGGCAGAACGTGGCAAAATGTAACCTACCATAATATACCGGTAACGAGTGTGAAACAATGAGCCAAAGACAACAAGCGCGAAAAAGCAGGAAATGCAAGTAAAAAAAATCTACAACCACTGTATAAGACGCACCCAGTTTTTAGACCCCAAATTTTTCTAAAAGGGGTGCGTCTTATACATGGGGAGATACAGTATTTCCCAACTCAGGTAGTTGTCTTTTGAGTCTTGATGTGTAAGATATTTTTGCATTTTTGGGATACAAGCTCTTTGTCACGTACATTTTTAGTATGTTAACCAAAGATGAGAGATATTCTCCTATACTTTATTCCAGGTTTTTATAGTTTTAGACTTCACACTTAAATCTATTATGTACCTGAAATTAACTTATGTGTATGGTGTGATATAGGGCTTAAGCTGTTTTTTCCTTGTATGCTTATGAAATTCTTCTATTCCTTTTGTTGGAAAGATTTTTCCTTTCCAATATGAATTGTCTTCATGCCTTTGTTGATAATCAAATTACAAAATATGTTGTTGGTATGTATCTATTTTGCTCCATTGACTTACTTATCTTCCCTTATACCAATATTACACTGTCTCACCTAGGGTAGCTTTTGATTAGTTTTGAGCTAGGAATATTAAGTTCTCCAATTTTTTGCTTCTTTATCATGATTTTTATTTATCATTTTTAGGCCTTGTGCATTCACATATAAATTTTGAAATCAACTTCAAAATATCTGATGTGACTTTATTTGGGATTAAATCTAATAACCAAATTTGGTTAGCACCTCAGCGCTATTGACTCTTCTAACTCACAAACCTGGATTTAGCTCTTAATTTTTCACAGCAATGGTTCCAGAGTATGAATTTTTGTATATCTTTTGTTAAATTATTTTTGATGCTAGTAAATAGAATTATATACAGAAATAGAATTTATTTTTTTATATATGAATCTTGTGTCATGTTTTACAAATTTCTCATGATTTTCTACATAAATCATCATATATATAAAGACTTTTCTGGCCTTTTTTCCAAATTTTGTACTTTATTCTTATTTTTTGCTTTATTGTACATTGTTAAACAGAAGGTGCAAAGGACAGCCGAGTGGCTCAGTTGGTTAAGAGCTAACTCAAGAGTTTGAGCTCTGAACAACAGCGGTTTGATTCCCAGCCCGAGCTGAGCAGCCACTGAGCTGCCAACAGGTGGCAGGATGGCTCAGCTTAAAAAAAAAAAAAAACCAAAAAAACCCCAGAAGTTGCAAAGATATGCTTATGTGCCTTGTTTCCAAACGTAGGGAAACTCGTTCAATATATTCCCATAAAATATAATATTTGCAGTAGGATTATGTAGGTGCTCCACTATAAAACTGAGGAAGTTGCCTTCTATTCCTAATCTGTGTGAGATTTTATCATGAATAGTTATTTAACTTTGTCTAAAGTGTTTACTCCATCTATTGAGTTCATCATATGGATTTGCCTTTTTTGTTCTGTTAATCAGTTCAAATTAATTTTTGGATGTTAGAATAATGCTTCAGGGGTTGGCTGAGCGGAGCGTTGGTTAAGAGTTGGCTTGGGATGCCAGCTCTGAGCAGCAGGGTCCCAGTGCAGAGATCCCACATGTGAGGGCCAGTGACACTGCCCTCTACAGCTAAGATGGTGAACAACAGCTCGACCTGGAGCTGGGCTGCTGTGAGTCATCAGCGATGGCATAGGCTGCAGTGGGGCTGGCCAGCAGCTGGCATGAGCTTTTGTGAGCTGCCATTAGCTGCCGTGAGCGGCCGTCCAATGGCAGGTGAGCGACTACCTCACCCGGGAAGAGCACAATGATGATACGAACATGGGCCAGTGAAGCAGCGTCCTCCACAACTAGACTGAAGAACAAAAAAAAAAGGACAGTAACATGTCTGTTCCCCTTCCCCAATTCCCCAACGCTGTTCCCCTCCCCCAAATCCCCAATAAAACCTTTAAAAAATAATAATAAAATAAAATAATACTTCATTATTACAGTAAGTCTTACTCATCATGTATTTTTTTTGTATATTGCTGGATTTGATTTTCTAATATTTTTCAAAGTATTTTTGCATCTATGTTCATGAATTATAGTTGTTCGCAGTTGTTTTTGGCACTCTGACAAATTTTGGTATTAGAGTGATGCAGAAATCATAAATCAAGCTCATGTGTTTATTCTCTTTGTCAACTAGGAGAGTATATATACAGTTGACATTATTTCTTCCTTAAATATTTGATAGACTTTTTAAGTCTAAGTATCTATGATAGACGTTTTTAAATTATAAATTTAATTTGGTTAATAGATGCAGGACAATTCATATTACTTGTTTCTTCCTAACTAAACTTTGATAATTTTTCTCTTTCAAGAACATTATCTAAAGTGTAAAATTTATGAGCATAAAGTTGTTTTCAATATTCAATTATTATCTTTTGAATATCTGCAGGATCTTTACTCATATTCTCTCTTCCATCCTTTTTTTTCTTAATGAGTCTTGCTAATGTTGAACAATTTTATGAATCTTTTTAAAGGAGTGACTTTTTTTTTACCTTGTGATTTTTTTTCTAGTATTTGTTTTCAGTTTCATTTTTTCTGCTATTATTTCTATTACTTTATTTTCCACTTACTTTTTATATAATTTGCTTATAATTCTCTTGTTCTTTAGTTGATTTTTAAATCTCTGTTTTTTTCAATATAAGCATTTAAAGTGATCAAACTATACTCTTAATACAAATTTATCTACTCCACAAATGATGTTATTTTATGGTAACTTCATCATTTTTTGTTATTATCTAAACACAAATGTACAAATATTTGGTGGTTGTCTAAGTAACTTTTATGACATTTATTTCAAAATTAATTTAGATCTCTGTGAGATCTAAAATTTGAAATTTATTGGAACTTAATGTTTGGCTTAGCATATGGTTTATCATGGTGGATTTGTGTGTGTGTGTGTGTGTGTGTGTGTGTGTGTGTGTGTTAAAATACACATTACTTAAAACTTTTTATCTTAACCACTTTTAAGTGTGTAATTTAGTGTTATTTAGTACATTCTTGTTGTACAATCATCACCACCATATATCCCCAGATGCTTTTCATCTTCAAAGCAAAGCACCTATTAAATAATACTCCCCTAGGTCACCCTCCCTTCAGCCTCTGGCAACTATTACCATTCTATCTTCCTTTTTAAAAGAATCTCTTTTTTCCCCCATACTCAGCCTCTGGTAACCACCATTCTACTGCCTGTTACAATGGATTTGCCTGTGTTTTTGTTTTGTTTGTTTGTTTGTTTTAATATTCCACATATAAGTGAGATAATAAAATACTTGCATTTTTGTATGTGGCTTATTTCACTTAGCACAGTAGCCTCCAAGTTCATCCACGTTGTTGCAAATATCAGGGTTTCCTTCTCTTTTTTTAAGGTAAAATGATATTTTATTGTATCATTTATACATATGTATATATGTAAAATCACATATATATATATATATATATATATATATATATATTAGTGTATATTTCTTACAAATACAGAATACATGTGTTACTGGAACACTGATACACTGATGTTCCTTTTTTTAATTTTTTTTAATTCACCTTCCCACATGTACTGGTTCAAAGAAATAAATGAACAGAAGTTTTCAGTATAGAAAGAAAAAAATAATTCATTATTGAATTGGCCAATACAGAGAAGGGAAGCAAATGCTTAAAACCTGTCTCCCCCAGTGACTTATAGGTTATAGATGATAAAGGGCAAAATGACAAGACATGGTGGGTTAGGTGTTCTTGGTCCTGCTAAGAGCTGATTGGTCAGAGGTGAGGTAAAGGAAATTAAGCATTTCTTCAAGTCTTAAGGAGAGTTCTGAGGTGTTTTTCTGGTGTCCTTCTGTATCATTTTATGGGAAAGTATGCAGGGGGTCATTCCACCATAGGGCTTAAGAGCTGAAACATAACTTAGGTCAAGATGTTATCTTTAGCCTGGCAGAGGTCCTGACCATGCGACCATTAGTCAGGTTGGGGCTGCTTTTTCTACTGCCTCAGGGGTTGCTGATTAACCAGGGGAAAGGCTAGGTCTCTGGAGGTTAGGAAGAAGAGAGAGAGGGAGAGGGGGAGATAAGGAGGGAAGGGAGGGGGGAGAGAGAGAGAGAGAGAGAGAGAGAGAGAGAGAGAGAGAGAGAGAGAGAGAAAGATAGAGAGAGAGAGAGAGAGAGAGAGAGAGAGAGAGAGAGAGAGAGAGAGAGAGAGAGAGAGAGATTTCTAGAGCTTGGATTTAAAACTAAATTTATTCAAAGTTATAGGGATAGTCCAACCATCAAAACTAAAAAAATGAACAGTAATACATTCGTACTACCTAATCCTCAGACCTTCATTAAATTTCAACAATAGTCCCAATAATAGCAAAGAGATCAACTTTAAATTTGAACATTGCCTTTAATTGTCCAATCTTACTAGTGTCCTTGTGTGAAGCATAGATCTTCAAACTTTCCTAAACTTGACCATGACATATTTGAAGGTTTCTGGCCAGTGTTTCCTTTTTTCTTTCTCTCCCTCCCTTCCTCCCTTTTATTTTCCTTCCTTCTTTCCTTCCTTCCTTCCTTCCTTCCTTCCTTCCTTCCTTCCTTCCTTCCTTCCTTCCCTCCTTCCTTTTTTCTTGTCTTGCTTTTGATTTCTAACTTTTTTCCTTTTCTTTTTTCTTTTGGAATACCTCAGTTTACGTTTCTGAAATTTCCTTGTGATTTGATTCAAGTAACATGTTTTGACAAGAATATCACACAGAATTGATGCTGCATTTTTTTTCCGTACATCCTATCAGGTGGTACATGATTTTAATTTAAGTCATTAAATGACGATGATTATTTTGACAGGTTAATCAATGTGGTATCTACCAGGTTTCTACCCCATTAGACTCTGTCACTAGACTCTTATATCACTTCTATCTTCTATCACTTTTCTTAAAACAATAGGAATTTTATCTACTTTTCTACCTCTTTTTGTCTGTTGTCATAGCGGATGGCTTTATTCCTTACTTTACTTATAATTTTGGTACTTAGAGCAAAACTCAAACATTTTTATGATCTGCAACTATATCTGTATCTCTAACACAAAGTTGTCTGCCAATAATGTTTTCCTTTGTAGTAATGCCACCAATTACCCAGTTCTTCAAGCTGAGGCTTTGTGTTAGAACACACTAAAGACTTTGCATCCCCTTATTATCTATAGACTATGATATTGGATAACTAGAGCTATAACAAGAGGTTAACCAGTTCTTCTGCTTAAGATGAGGGAAAATAATAAAACAGCAAGGAGATGAACAGTGAGAGATCAAGTTGGAAACCTTTTTTTTTTTTTTTTTGGCATAGACCCAGCCGAGATGCATCACTTCTCTTTTAATGATGAGTGAATGGAGGAATTCCATTATTGAATATAGTTAGTGTCTATTAATAAAAAAGGGAAATGTTTATAGTGCACAAATAAAAGAAAACATTGTACTCTATCAGGATAGCTATAAGAATCAGAAGTGAAGTATAGAGAATATTGACTTTGTGCTATTGGGCATTTTGTTTATTTGTTTTATTTTTAAGGAAAAGTAAAAAATAAAGATGGGATGAAAAGACAACAGTATAAGATTTGTGTGTGTGTGTGTGTGTGTGTGTGTGTTTTCTTTTTTTTTTTTTTAAAGCATAGTAAGCAATGAACATTAAGAAGGCAAATGAATGGCAGAGTTTTAAAATATACAAGCCTTGCATAGTAAACCACTTCTGTTACTGTCCCTGAAAGATTTATGTAGTCATTTTTTAGCCAATTAAGCACATGAATCAAAAACTAAACTTTCAAAAAAGATAAATATAAATGTTCTGTCAACAAAGCACAGGAATAAATATAAATTGAGATTTAATTTATTTGTTTAATCATACTCATATGCTATAAATGTGAATCAGAATGTAATTGCCATAGAGAAGATATAAGATCTAAAAATAATAATTTAACAATTACATCCTAAATCCAATCCAGGAGGAAAGATGAATGAAATTAAACATTTTTTAAATTCCTCTTTGTATATATGGGGTGTAAGACAGATTTGGCGATATCTATTATGTTAACATGGAAATACACATTTAAGTATATCTAAAATTTTAGGATATATTTGTGAGGACATATATGTTCTTGAGTACTATGAGAAATGACAAATTTATTCAGCAAAATATGGCAAAGATATAAAAACAAAAATATTAAAAATAAGATGACAAAAGTGAAACTAAATGTACCATTTAGGGCAATAATTTTATGGAATGACTGGTCTCAGTTGGGTCAAAAAGATTAAAATACAAATATATACTATTAATATGTGATAAACCTGAAATTAAAGGATTGAATTGTGAAGAAAGAAGGTGGAAAAAGGAAGCACTACATAAGTGGATGCAAAATGAGAGTAGTGATCAGAATATTAAAATTAAATAGTATAATGCAATGTTTAAAAGCCTTAAGAATGAATGGGTCACTTTTTATTGATTAAGAATGCAACTGGCAATAAAATCATACCAACGCTCAGGCATTTTTATCTGCGAAATCCTATGCCATTTAAATATCATAAATTTAATAAAAATGTTAACAGACAACATAAAGGGGGACAGGATTCAAATAGTAATAGAAAGTATAGACACACTTTCAGCTTTGTGTGCCAAAAGACCTAATCTATAAATGGATGTTTAAAAGCTAAACAAATTGTGAACTTAATAACATCCAACCATGTATTGTAACCAGGAATTCCCCTAAACATGTATAAAATATGTTTGCATAAATAAGCCTTTGCACTAATGTTAGAAGAAATTATAGAAGTCATGGCTGCAGCCAAATTAAAAATAAAATAAAATCTAGAAAAATTGTACAATTAACTCCTTAAGGAAAAATTAGAGATGAGAATAAGAATTTTGATATGAGTATCAATCACTGCATTATTTATAATAGCAAAAATAAGTGGCTAAAATGATTGATTAAAAAGTCAGATTTTACTAATACTACTGTTTGCTATCTAGACGTTATTAAATATTATTTATGTATGCACTAGTGTAGATGTTTAATTGTTAGAACGCATAAGCTTATTTTAAGGTTTATACTTACTTCTTTCTTTTTAAGCTTGATTCTTACCTAGTTGATGGTTATTATGATGTTGATGGTTATTAGAATGAGTGATAAAAGGAAAATTTGTCTCTTATTGAAGTGTCTGTGTGTTTGTGTAGTTATATCTAAGTGCCAAAGTTTTGTAGACTAAGGGAAGGCTTGGGTTTAAGAAATTTTATTTGTAACCTCAATTTTTGAATTTAAGATGTTAACCTTTCTTTGTAAGTTTTGGAGAATTTCATAATGACTTTCACTTTGTTAATCATTGATAATTTAATAAATGAATAGGTTTACTTAGATAGGCTCAAGCAAATCATGTTTACTCAGGCTAATAATAAATCTGAAGTTTTTTTTCTGTCTTTACTCCTACATAAAACATTATTGTGTTTAAGTTGTGGAATATATTTTGTCTTTTAAATTTAATAGAGCTTTGTGAGGTATTAAATGTAAACAGCTCATGATGTGTGTTATATAAAACTGGGCCCATGTAGCAACTCTTTCATACTATCTATAAGTAACAGTAACATAAGTTACTGTTAGCAAAATAAATATAGGGGCTATATGCTATGACAAAAAAAGAGTAAATATTCAGATAGCTCTGATCAAGTATTCTTAATTTTATTATAAATAAACTAAAATTTATACAGTATTTTAAAGAAAATGTTTTTTAGAAATTCTGTCTCATAAATAATCATATTTCTACAATATTCAGAGTAGATTCATATTTTTCAGAGGATAAATAACTAAATTTCTAAATGTCATTGTTGGTGAGTAATTTAATCTTAAACAAACTAACTGGTTAAAGTATGATGGAAATATTTATAGTTTTATAGATACCGGAAAATGGTGTCTTTAAACTACTGTATTGAAGTCAGGGTGATATTCACGGAACCACAATTTTTCAAGGTCATGTAGAAAACCAGCATGCAAAAGAGGCTGAGACAGAGCAGCCTCTGAGAAAGGAGGACAGACAAAAGTGTGTCACAGAGGCAAATGAATTACAAAGAAGCGACTGGTCGACCATGTCCAAGAGCGTAAGATGAGATGAACAGAAAGGCGAAGACAGAGTGTAACCATAGGATTTGACAACATGGAGATCACTGAAGTCTGAAAACTATTAATTTCGGAGGATTATATGATAGAAATTTAATAAAAGAAACTGAAAGTAATATGAGGTTAAGAATTGGAGACAAGACATTTGGCTAGAAATCCACCCCAAATGATATAGAGATTTGAGGGAATGTGGAGTATTGGTGTTTGTTCACTTTTCATGTTTGTTTTATATAGAGGATACTAATGTTGTGTTCTGTAGTCAGCAACTAAGCGATAGATGACAGGAAACAGAGAAGCTCTAAGATGAACAAGTTCCTTGATAAATCTAGAGTGATTGGACTTGGAATGGAGGTGGGATATTTTATTTATTGAAAAAGGAGGAAAGAGATTAGCTAGCTACAGGAAGACATATAAAATTGTCCAGGGATGGTGTTTCTCACTATCATATAATAAAATCTCTTTATTTAGAGATTATAGATTATATTCTTGAATAAACCCTGTATACCAGAAGAGAGATAAATGCACCATACTACCTCAATAGATTGTGAAAATCACTTTTCATCAGTTAAGTTTTAATTTTTTATCACATTTTCTCATACATTAATATTGAGATTTTAATTATGGTACCTCTAATACCTTTTTATCTAAACAGTGAAGCCCAAGGGTTGATTTGATTTCCATAATATTCGTATAGCATGACTTGCTGAGAGCATTTTTTTTTCTTCATTTTTTTGGTTGCCCTCATTGAGAAAAACTGTCCATTAGGAGTTACCTGACCTAAAATACTGCATCGAATTCTCATCTTCACCGAGGTAAATTGAATATCTGTTTTCTCTTTTTCATAATATGACTTTGAACCACCCTAAAGATGAACTCCCTTAGAATCTATATAGTATTAAATGTTTCAAGAACAAGAGAATGGTTCATTAGAAAAGGGGTAGATAAAACTACTTAAATAAATAACAGCAGTTCCAGTCCTGAGCCTTAATGTATCACTCCTGAGTGTTTGCTACAAGAGTGAGGCATGATGAAACAGTATTTAAAATGTTAGTAATTAAGGAGAGAAACTCAAGCACCCTAAACTCTTATGAAATTATCCTAGTACTTCACTTCAAGAGCTAGACTTTATCTTTATAATAATAATGGTGATTAAGTGTATATATTACTCAGGAATGTAAGACAGGGGCCAGCTGAGTGGCTGAGTTAGTTAAGAGCTCGCTCAAGAGTGGGAGCTCTGAGCAACAAGGTTGCTGGTTAGACTCCTGGCCTGAGCTGAGCTGCCCTTGAGCTGCCAACAGGTGGCAGGATGGCTCAGCTAAAAAAAAAAAAAGAAAAAAAAGAAAAGAAAAATGTAAGACAGGATACTTATAGTGCAGTTAGTTTTACTCATACTAACAGGGTGCTTATCAGGAATGAAAAAGCTTCAGGGAAACAATGAATAAGTTCCCTCATCACTTGGAGTCTTCCCACTAGAGACACACACTAAACCACTTTGTAATAAAGATGCAGTCTGCGTGCTCAGGAAGAATGAAGAGTTTAAGAGTTTATTATCCATAATATACAGAGCAAATTAATATAGTTATCAGTGTATTTGAGTGAATTTTCTTTGGTTTCTGGCTCAATCAATCATGTGTTAGAAAAACATGATTTTGATTAATTTATTTGAACGGATCAATGTTTGACTTGGAAAGGAATATGAATTTACCTAAGTTAGAAGGAATAGCAATAGATCGTGATACTATCTTTAAACGTAGAAAATATAATGACTGCATAGCTTCTAATGTATATTTTGGCTCAGATTCACAAATTACAAGGTTGTACTCCAATATTCTGAAGTCTAAACTAGTTTTAATATATTAATTATGTTGGCATTTGAGTGATCTCATGTCTACAATTCAGTTTATTTTGTTCAGTCACTTTCAATTATATTTTACATGTCTGAAATGATTTTTTGGAGGAAATATTTCCACTCTCCTTTACACAGAAATGGTGTTAGGCAGAGACAAATGCACTGTCCAATTCAACAGACTTAGACCAGAGCTTAAAACCAATTTTTGCTTGCCAGTAATAAAAAGCTTGCTTCAGGTTGTTTGTTCGAAAAGTTAAACAGGCTAAAAAAGGAATGTAAAGTTCTGGTATCATAAATAAGGAATAAATAGGTCAAAGAAGGCAAGATGATGGTAGAAAGATAAAAAGAAATGGGTATAGGTAGTCGTGAACATCTACTTGTTAAAGAAACCCTGAAAATACTGGAGGAGGGAGACTTCCAAGGTGTAGATGAGTCACTTCATCTGTCTGGCAACAATTTTCTTCTTCTGTAGAAAAGAAAGAGTTTCTGGGTAAGGTGCCTCCCTTCTAGCTCAAAATTGCTATTATTGTATTAGCATATGAAATGTGGCTCCAAAATATAGGTAGCTAGGTGTGAAATAGCAAAGTACAGTGTATGTGATATACATCAAAAGAGACTAAGTAACTACAGTAAGAAAAAGCTTGGAGAATCATTTCATTGAATGATTAGTAAGGATTTCCACAATCAGGGTTATCAGTAAAATTCAAAAAATCAAATATAACTTATGAGAGTCTTAGAAATATTTGTGAAGATATGCATATTAAATGATATATAAGAAGTAACCATATTTTTTTCCTTCTGTAATCAGCACAAAAAGAAAACATATATGTTCTACATTTTTTTTTTTTACTAATCAGAAATATGGGTATAGATCTGAAAATTTTTGTTCAGAGTATGATAACCAAGGGAATGAAGATTTAATTTGTGACAAATACATTAAAATGCTCGTTTCCTTGGTTATAATATATAATATATATTATGTATTATATATAATATATTTTATATAATATAATGTATTATATCACACACACACACACACACACAGAGGGTGCCAAAAAAATGTATACACATTTTAAGAAAGGAAAACTGTATTAAAATTGTAACACTCAATATATACCGATAACAAATGATAAACACAAGTCACGATTGACTTCTGCAATTACAAGAAGTGCTCAAAGTGGTTACCATCAGCATCCAGACGCTTCTGATTACAGCGAACTGCTTGAGCATAGATAAAATCTCTTAAAATGTGTATACGTGGTTTTGGCATATATTCCGGGAGTGCCAAAAAATTATTATATATATGTACACACACACACACACACACACGTAAAATTCAGTCATAAATCATAAAAATATGGAGATCCTGCCATTTGTGACACGACGGATGAACCTGGAACACATTATACTAAGTGAAATAAGCTAAACACTTAAAGATACATACTGCATGATCTCATTTGCATGTGGAATCTAAAATAAACTCACTGAAGCAGAGAGTAGAATGGTGATTTCCGGGGGCTGGGAGAGGGCAAAATGGAAGGTGGTGCTTAAAAAATGCAAAGTTTTTGTTATGAAGAAAATAAATAATTTTTGGAAATTTGTGATAGAGCAGAGTGCCTATCCCTAATGGTACTGTATTGTGTTCTTATAAGTTTCTAAGATGTTAGGTCTTTTATTAAGTGTTCTTACCTCATACACACAAATAATAATAAAGACGGTGGGAGGAAACTATGAGGTGATGGATATGCCTATGGCCTTGATGATGGTTTCACAAGTGTATACTTATCGCAAACTCATCAAGTGAATCATATTTCAATAAAGTGGTTTAAGAAAAATAAAAATGGGTTTAAATTTTAAAAGAATAATAATAATCCCATGGAAGAAAGATGCTGAGAAAATTGTGTTTTTTTGTTTTTTGTTATGTTTTTTGTGTGAAAACATTCCCAGCTTGATATTCTTATTAATTCCAGAGAGTTCACTAATTTGTAAAGAGAGACAAAAAGGGAAATTTAATGATTGTATTTATAAAATCAGCAAATAATTAAGAAAGTGAAAAATGGTTTCAAGATATTCATTTATTAATGCAAATCACTTATATAGTTTATTTCACACCAAAAGGGGAATAAATAAATGCAGAATTTTTCTTTTTTAAATCGCTAATTCATTTAAAATATTTTTCGTATTCAAAATGATATGCAATTAGCATAGACAATCTAGAAAATTTTGAATCATTTAAAAAGGTATAACAATTTACCTAAATTTAGTCTCCACTCTCAGTATTTTGGTGTTTTCTTTCAGCATTTCTAGGAAGCATTTTGCATAGTGATTAAAAGCATCAACTCTATTTAGACTACCTGTGCTTAAATTCAAAATCACCAAATTGTGGAAAGTTATTGAATGTCTGTGTGCCTCAGTTTCTCATGTATAAAACGTGCATAATAATCTTATCTATATTCCTGTGTTATCATGTGGGTTAAATGAGTTTAAATTTACAAACTATTTGAAGGGTTGGCTAGAACATTATAAGTACAGCATAAGTAGGGTGACCCCTTTCCTGTGTCTCTAGGAGATTCCCAATTTATACCTCTTGTTCGAACTATTCATTAGTAGTTGGTCTTGCACTCTCAGGAATGCCCTGGTGTGGACAATACATTTTACTGTTGCTATATTCTTGTAAATGTAATATAAATTTTTCTAGGCAAACATAATTTTCATGTGGCTAAGGTAATATTATATAAACAATTTTAATATTGCTTTTGTCAACATAGTGTAGCCAGAATTACCCTAAGTCAGTCTTTTTGTAAATAATTTTTAATTTTTGTATATGGTCCCCTAGATTGAATCTGCCATAACTCACCAAAATAACTCTATGATGAAATTTTTTGTCCTTGTGTTTTGACTACTTTTTTTTTTTTAACTTAAACCATGGTAAAATTTAAATTATTGAGTCAAAAGTAATGAACGTTTGTCAGGAGTTTACTACTGGCATTTATCTTCAGCCATGGAATTTCAAAGTATAGTTTAGGCAAGAAAAAAAGACAACCAAACTGTCTTTGCTCAGACTTTTGCTGAAACCGCATTTCAGAGTTGACATTACATAGAAACTTAGGTTGATTCTTTCGTTTGACCTTTATTTGCTGAGTGCCCTTTTTATCTTGTCTTGGTAATAATATTCACGTTTCTCATCTGCTTGGTATTCCTACACCATATCTTAGCTGTCATTTTGTGCTAATTTTCCATAAATTATCTCGCAAAAACAAACCACTCAATAACAAAGAATGAATTGAGTGGATGCTCCTTTGACTTATTTCTGGAGCTGGAGATCTCCTGTGGCTCAAGGAAAATATTCAGCATGTCAGTGTTATGTCAAACACCAGTTCTGAAATTATCAGGTAATCTCAGGTCTCCAAGGGTGTTGCTCTGGGTTCCAAGAGATTTACAAGTGTTGTTTTAAAGGAAATAGTAAATGTCAGACTTGTGTCTCTAAGGCTTGGTCTCCTGAGGAATAGATCATACTGTCCTTTATCTAATGCCCTTTTGTCTGCATAAAATAGAAGTATTCAGTCTCTGTTTGGAATCTTTGCTCTACTATTTTATTCTAATTAGCCTTGACAGTTTCATATCTTCCCTTGGTTTGCATTGTCCAAGGATATTAAACTTTGTTTTTGTAGCTATCCATAGCACACAATGAGGTACTTATTAGTGGTAATTAATACTTTATAGTACCATTTAAATGGGTATGTTAAAGAGGATACCTTACATTTTAAAATAACTTGAGATTTTGGAAAATTTCAGGTGCAGTGGATCTGTAACTGCGGGGGGTTGCTGATGTTTAATTTAATAGGAAGTTTCAGTCATAAGTTTGTATTTCATTTCATTATGTTGTTTAAAAAGTGCTTTTCCTCATATAAGATGTCTTACCTTGTTCCCTATTCTTCCAGTGTGAAAGATCAAATTCACTTTTGCTAACATAGTCCCTTCTTTAATTTGTCTTGCAACTTTTTCTCTTATTGAATCATGTTCTCTAGGATTTCAGTTTGGATAAATTTTTTTTAAACTTTTTATTCTGAAATGATTGTAGACTAATAAGCTGCAAACAAAATGTAGAGGGACCCCAAGAATTCATTATCCCACTTCCCCAAATGGTAACATTTTATGTAGCTGCAGTGCATTATCGAAACAAGGAAACCCATATTAGAATAATACAATTAGCTAGATTAGTGAATTACTCAGGATATTTGATTATTTTGAAGCAGTTCATGTAATATGAGCTAGTAATGTCCTTAAAAGAAGTAATTAAGTCTCTTATTTGAAAAATATTATTTTCATTTTTTTTCCTTTGGCTTTCTATACCTCTTATATATCTATGACTGGGGAAAAAAATGAAGCACCCTAAAATGAGTACTTTTGTATTCTTTCTTCCGATAGGTTTATCTATTGAGTCAAGTTGCACAAATGTCCTTAGTCTTTTTCATATTGAAACAGGATTTTTTTTTGGTGTGTGTGTGTGTGTGTGTGTGTGTGTGTGTGTGTGTGTGTGTGTGTGTGTGTGTGTGTATGTGTATGTGTACACCTGGTTTAGGTTCCTGTGACAGGCTCACATGAGTCACATTTACGAGAGTTAAACGGTTTTTTTCCTTTTCAAACAGGATTTTTTTTTGGTGTGTGTGTGTGTGTGTGTGTGTGTGTGTGTGTGTGTGTGTGTATGTGTATGTGTACACGCCGGGATCTTGGTCTTGTAGCACTGAAGAATGGAGACAGGAACCAGAGAAGTAAAGTTTGCAGCAGAGGATAGTTTAATAGAGCAGAAAGTAACAACTTTCAAAATGAGAAGGGGTCCCAACTGGGGTGCCCACTAGTTAGAGCAAAGGATTTGTTTTCATACCTATTGCATGTTGGAGGAGAGGGTCTGCCTGGTGCCTCTTGGCACTATTATCATATTTACATTGTTGCTTAGCCCAGAGGAGGAGTGAACTTGAAACTATCTAATTTTCTTAGAAATTAATCAGCTTAATTGTTGTCTCTGCTCTGAGAGGAGTATGTTAAGCAGTCTGTGGCTTTGAAGATAGAACTCCTGACAGTCTTATTAGTTATGCTAATCAACCTCTTCAGATATGTATTCTACTAGTCAGGGATCCCTGACTTTTTGTTATAGGCTTGAAAAAAAGCTTTCCCTCCTCCCCCATCTGAGTTTGTCACTTTGGCGGGCCCTGTGACTTAAAATTATCTGTCAGCTAATAAAATTATTTCCCTGACTTTGTTATGGTTTCTGCCCCATTCCCTCTACCATGAGAGTTTCCTGACTGCCTATAATTTTCCTATCCCAATATGACACATGTGACCACACAAAACTTAGATGATTAGTTTTTAAAACTGTTACTGACAATTTATTCTCTCTGTTCTGATAATAAATACTTATTTGTTTCTTCATCTTATTGCTTTGTGTAGAAATAATAATAAAAGTGCCTGTTGGTTTAAGATATTTATTTTAATCAGGGTAAGGAAATATCCTATAACTACTTTATTAAACATTATTAGTCATCATATTAAACTTAAGTAAATGTGCAATATGAAGTAAGTACAGAGGTTTATTGTTAGGTTACATTATATTAATATGCATTTTTTTGTATTAAACTATCTGTATGCCTGAATTTGAATCCCAAATCATTTAGGTGGATGGTTTCTTAATAATATAGAATTCAGTTGGCTTTTCTTCAGTTAAGAATATTTTAACTGTGTTCATGAGAGATATTGTTTAAATATTTTATTCTTTTTATTTTAACTGTCTGTTTGTATCTCTTCTTGGCAGAAGTTTCTGGTCATGTCCTCTGTCCATTTTTAAATTGGATTGTTTGTCTCTTTGTTATTAAGTTGTATGAGTTCCTTATATATTTTGGATATTAGCTCCTTATCGGAGGCATTGTTTGCAAATATCTTCTCCCATTTGCTTGGTTGCCTCTGTCTTGTTGATGGTTTCTTTTGTTGTGCAGAAGCTTTTTACTTTATTTTTGAAATTTTGGAGTTTCATTTTTTCTGTCTAAATATAGGTAACCACCACCCCCTGCCAAAATATATTTATTCTTTTTAGTCTTCATATTTCCCTTATATATTTGATTATTGTTTCAGATCTAGTTGCTGCTGTTTCTTAGGTACACAAATTATTCTTGTGTTGAAACTTCAGCCATCTTCTCTGTCTTCATTTTATCTTTCTGTTTCCTGCTGAGCTCTGATTCAGTTGCTACTTGAGTTTTTCAGTGTATCAGTTGTTTTTCTCCCTGGATTCCATTGTGGATGAAAATTCTGCCATTGTATTTTACTTTTCTCATAAATCTCCTCATCTCAGCCACCTCCCATTTTACCATGTTTGCCCAATTTGTCATTATGACTTTTATCTCTTGTTTCATAAATGACCTGTATGTCCACATATTCTTCATAGTTTAAGTCATTTAAAGCAGTGTTCTTAATGTTTCTTCTTGCTCAACAGTCAAATCTATTTTTTAGGGATATTCCCTTCCCTTGAGTCTTCAACATGATGTTCCTTTTCTTTATTTTGCAGAAGGATTTGCGTGTGTCTGTGTGTATGTGTGTGTATGTGTGTGCGTGTGCGTTCTGTTTTCCCCACTCTCTTTATCTAGAACGTAGTGATAGTTTTCCAAACTCAACAGTTTTTCCCCCACTGCATTGTACATCTGAAGCTGAATAATTGAATAATATTGACATTGAATAATATTATATGTCAACTATAATTTAATACATATATAGTCACGGGATGTGGAGTAGAGTGTGGGAATGGAGTCAATGGAATTGTAATAGATATGTATGATGGGGGGCAGTGAATGGGGGGAGGGGGTTGTCACTTTGTGAGGGGTGAAAAGGATAGCTATTGCGTTGTTTTGTACACATGAAACTAATAATAATTTAAAAATAAAATAAATAACCACTTTTCTGTTAGTTTCTTTGTTTACCTTTGAGATGTTGGCTGACCTCCTTTTGATCTAAACTGCTGAGTAGGTTGATAAGCACAACTCCTCTCAGTAGCCAGCAAGCATTTATTAGAATAATTCGATTAGGCTGAGGTGGATACCTATTGTATACTGTCCGGTTCAAGGTACAAGACATAATACTCAGCATGCATAGATAGCAGGGGACCAGCGTGCTGGCAGCGATGAGTACTGTTTGTAAATTATACATGTTATTGCTTTGTGGGTGGGATTCTAAAGAAAGGCTGTCTTTTGTTTGGAAATTAATTTTAAATAGCCTGTTGTTATAGAACAGGTCACTTGCTTATCTGTAGTTTCCTGTTTTCCTTTATAACCTCTCTCCATTGTTCCTAAACACTGTTAATACCCCATGGTAGCTGTTTGTAACCTGTGGGAGGGAAGGGAGTAAAGAGGAGAAGAGGCTGAGTTCAAGCTCCGGGGAGAAGCAACAGAGGGACAGAAGAACCCTACGAAGCCTGTGCGATCAAGACCTGAGCCACTCAGGGTACAAATCACGGCCAGCACCCAGGCTGCTCTACTGCTTCCCCCAACAAGGCTTTCCTTGAGGGAACTACTCTCCTAGACCTGGGAGGTCCCCAGTGCGTTTTGTTCTTTTATTGAAGCTTTGGTCTCCTAAGGAGTCTATACTGTATGAGCTACATGAGAGTGACCAGCCTCTAGTTCCTCAAAGAGCAGGACTGGGACTATAGAGGAACAAGTGCTCATTCTCCGGGCACATTACAAGTGACTCGGGACAGGCTAGGGAGAGCCAAGTACCATCTTACATCATTTTTATATATAGGAAATTCTTCTGTCTCTTGAAATAGAACATGGATAGGATGGTCTAACTTAAGTGTTCTTATAGTTAGTCTACATATTGAGTGTCAGTTTAGCTATTCAGTGTTTAAGTTTATGCTGTTTTTTTCTGTTTTACTAATTTATGTATTTATTTATTCTAATTGGAACTTGGATGGGATTCTCTCTTAGACCACCAGAAGCTATTTAAAACTGGACCAAATCATCATTAAAATAAAATTACACATGCGTGAAATTTACCAAATTCAGAAATGTTTAGAAATAACTCATAACTTTTATAAGGACCAGTTCTGGAAAAGATAAACTATTGCCTGAAAATTGTGTTTTTGGTTTACTTTTCTATCAGCTATACACATTCATACAGATGACAAATGTATATTGAGCTCTCCTAGTCCAAACATCCTGCTAAGTCCTGAAACTAGAGCATGATTAAGACGGACACACTACTTGACCTCAAGGATTTACAGTCTAGAAGGGAGCCAAAGGCATTACACAAATCATTGTACTATTAATTATAATAATTTACATGCATCCCAGAAAGCAAAGTGCTATCAAGTAATAGCTGGAATGAGGGCAGATAACCTGGGAAGGACACCCTAGTCCGGCGGTTGTATGTTTTCCCGTGGCTCCTGTAACAAAATATCACTGAGAGACTTAAAATCACAGAAATGTATCCTCTAATAGTTCTGGAGGTTAGAAGTCTGCAATCAGTATCCCTGAGCCAAAATCAAATTGTCAGTAGAGTGGGGCTCCCTCTAGTGGCTCTAAGGGGAGAAAACATCCCTTGCCTCTTCCAGCGTCTGGCATTTCTGAGCTTGTGCCAGCATCACTCCAACCCTTGCCTGTGGTCCAACCCCATTGCCTTCTCCTTTCCTTGTGAAAAAGAAGTCTCCCTCTGCCTGCCACTTAAAGGGATATAGGTGATTGCATTTAGGGCCAACCCAGATAATGCAGGGTAATCTCAAACTCCTTTATTTAATAACAGCTGTAAAAATCTTAATGTTTAGGGTGGCTGACTGAGGAAAGGGTCTAAATGGATAGAACTTTTCAGGCTGGGAAGATGGAGTCTGTAAACCCTGAGGGACCTGGCAGAAATAATTTAAGTGACTGAAAGAGGATAAGAGGAGGGAAAACAGAGAGTGAGGGAGTAATTGGCCCAATTTGTTTAGAGGTGTGGAATTTCTAGGTCAACTGGACCAGAAACACCCATTCTGTTTGGAATCTGGAGACCATCAGAAATATCCTGCATTCTGTGTATGCATATTTTTCATATACTGAGTCAGTCAAAAGTGTTCCTAAGGTAATCACAACTATTAGGAATCTAAAAATCCCTAGGCACATATAGTTCTTTCTATGGAACGAAGTCCAGCTGTTTTCTGTACAACATAACTGGGTTTGCCAAGACATAGCTGGAGAAGTAATTTTCTTATATATGCAAGTGGAAACAAATTAAATTCTATTACACAAGTGGATTGTTTTCTCTGGACTGTTCGATAGTAGGAATTTGGCTATGGTCTAGTTAAGAGGAAGCATGGACAGAAAGCTTAGTTAGTTCCCCACCTCGTCCTCCTTTCTCTTCAGAATAACTGTGATTTGAAACCTATCAATTTTTACTTTGAAATTCAACAGACCACAAAATGGAATTGTTTTGCAGATCTTTAAATTGGCATTGGAGACAAGATTGAAGCTGGATATTAAAACTGATGTATTATGCTCAATTTCTAATTGGTTTCTAAATACTAATTACTACAGTTATTTTTGTTAAGAAAAGTTATTTACAAATCTTTTTAAACTTCAAATCTTTTTTTGTGGGGCAAGGGTCTTCATCTTTTTGCTATTAAGTGTGTGTGTATGTGTGTGTGTGTGTGTGTGTGTGTGTGTGTGTGCCTACACACATATGTACATATATATCAGGGATGCCAAAAAAATGTATACACATTTTAAGAGATGTTATCTATGTATTACTTTTCAAAGTTGAATTGAATTATGGTAGCAATGTGTTGTATGATGTTCACTCAAAAGATGGCATTAACTATGCGACAAGCAGGCAAGTCAAAGAAAATGGCGGCAGCACTGTTGTATTCAAGGAGCGCAAGACCTGTTTGAGGTGGTATTTGAAATTCGAGAACGTTCTCCTGACTTAACACCCCTTGACTTCTACCTGTGGGGGACCTTAAAGGATGTGTTGTACTGTAGAAAACCAGCTACACTGATGGTACTCTGGGAAGAAATTGAAATAGCATGTACAACAATACAAGTGGACACTTTGGTCAACGTTGCTCAAGCAGTAGATCGCCATAATCAGAAGTGTCTGGACACTGATGGTAACAACTTTGAGCACCTCTTGTAATTGTAGAAGTCAAGCGTGACTTGTATTCATCTTTTGTTATGGGTGTATATTAATACAGCTTTTTCCTTTCTTAAAATATGTATGCATTGCTTTGGCGCTCTCTCTCTCTGTCTCTCTCTGTCTCTCTCTCTCTCTGTATATATATATATATATATATATATATATATATATTCCACTTAGTTCTTGTTATGTTATTATGCCTGGCTTTCATTAATATCCTAACTACTTTATTTGGTCATCCCAAAGTAATAGCTGATAGAGAAATGTTCACAATCAAAGTTACAAAATGCAGGGCTTTTAATACTCTTGACAGAATCCCATCCCTAATCCAAAAATACGTGGACTACATATCAAGAACACCCAATTCATAGGGCACTGGTAATGGGCCTGATTTAAACTTTGAAAATTACATCTGTTGAATGATTTCCTTTATTAAAAAAGAAAAAGAAATAAAGAAAGAAAAAAAGAAAAAAAAGCTACAAGTTTTCAAAAGTAAGAGAAGAAAAAAGGAAATGGTTACATTAAATGTAGGATGATTAAATCGATCAAAAAATATTTAACTATGTGATAAAATATATCTTACTATATAAGGGACCTTTCCTCTCTTATTGGGCTTTATTTGTTAGGAAATTGCTAATCTGTGTTCCTATTTGCTGTGTAGGATAGTAGAGGCAGCATGGTTCTTTACACCAGACCTCTGCTTTGTGAGTTGTCTTAAGTCACTTGGACCCTGAGATTGTCTACAGTGCTATCATATATTACCCAGTGATAATGAAATATCACTCTTTCAGTGATAAAATAAAATATAATTAAAAAACAAAAATAAATTGAGGGAAATATTAACCATGTACACTTCTAAAATCTTCGAGGACCACATTTTTTACCAAGTCAGTGAACAATGTCCCAGTAAAAACACCTACTTAGAACTCTAATTTAACAGGATGCAGGAAACGTTTAACAAAGATTCATGTAGGAAAGGGTCATGTGTACATATTTGAAAGCTTTGAAAGCTTTGAAAGTATTGTTCATTGTTTCTTGCTTAAAGATGCATGCTGCTTGAGAGTTTAGAGATATCAAAAATGGCTGCTGACAGATGCAGAGACTACTTTCATTAACTAGTGAGACCTGCCTGAATTTTGGCTTTTCTTTTGGCTTTCACCAACAAGAGGTGTAGGACTAAGTTTTAGACTGAAATGTAGTGTCTCCTTCCTAAGTCGCCTTATATAATTGTCACTCACTTCCCTTCATTATTCTGTCATTTTGCTCTTGTTTTATAGTGTCTGTGTCTTTTATTGTAAGCTGTCTCAAAGGTTTTTCCTGGAAATCTACAGTGCAGAAGTACAAAATGATGAACTAAACATACTTCTTCATTTGTTTTAAAAAAAATGCTTAGGTTGGACAAGATGACCTCTAAGGTTCTTTCCAGCTCTAAATTTATGTTACTGACACCAAAGACAGACAAAACATCTATTAGGCTATAGTCTGAGAGATGAATGCCAAGTACTATATTCCTGGTACAGGTGTATTTCTTCTTGAAAGTAGAATGCTGGATTCAGCAACCTGCTCAGGGCCTTCACAGTCTTATGGTAATAAAACAAGGGAATTGATTGCTTTAAAAAAAAATCCAAAAAATAAAAACTAGAAAACAGAAGAACTTAATTATTTCTTTTGAGGCATTTATATAAATTTGCACTAAGCTGAGCTTAATGAGTGTAGCTAATTTAATAAAATTAGTCACATTTGAATATTGTCACAATCTTGCTACCACATTAGCATAAAGTGTGATTAAAATTTATTCTCTATGCCTATATGGGCCCCTGAAGCATCATCTGTCAACACCTTCATTATACACTAGCCCTTCAAAGCTTTCAGAAAACTTTTACGTTCAGAGCAGGTGGTTGGGCTGCTGCTTTAGAGGAGAACACATCATTTTTTTACGGTATAATTCCTGTTTGTATGAATTTGGAACATAGGAAATTATCAGTAGCATTGTTTATTTTTGTTAGTAAGATAAAGTCCTTGAAAATACAGGAAAAGCTAGATATGGTGTACTGAAAATTTTCAAAGCTAATGAAAATATTTTCCTTAAGGCCAACTGAATTATAATGGACAAATAAATGGTAAAACACAAGTTATAATTTAAGAGATGTATTTTAAATATAAATATTATTTTACAATAAATAAAATTTTCATAGAGGAAAATAGAATATGATTTCAAGGATAGAGGTTTATATGTAAAGACTATTGATTAATTAAAGTTCAAGGGGAAATTTATTTTCATTTAGGCAGTTTTCAGTTTCTTTACAATACTCTGTAGTGTGTTGAATATGGTAACCCTAGGAAACTAGTGCACTCTGAAATTCAGAAGTTCTTTCTCTCTGATGTTATTATATATTGGTAGCAAGTTCCTGGGTGTTTTATTTGGATAGTATGTTGGTCATCTTAGAATGATTGTATCTTGCAACTGATTTTAAAGTATTTGTGATGCAGTTGGAAGTTTTATATATGAAATTTAATTAAATTGGTGTTAATTCCATTTGAAAAAATATTAATATCTGTATAAGAGTCTAGGCACTTTTTGGATTTACTAATGTCCCTATTTAAAGGTTGGTTAAATGAAATTCATGCCCTAAATCATTTCGACTCAGTTTTTGTACTCAAATGGTATTTAGTTTATTAGTACTCACATTAAAGAGTTATCCCCTAAATAATATTTTACTTTTGTTTTTTGAAATCAAATAGTGAAGTGAGAAAATCAGTGCAAAGTGGATCACCATTTCAGTCATCATAAATTCATGAAAGATAGATAGTCTGTATCTCACTGAGAAGAGTTTTACTTTGAAATGTGTGCCTTGGGAAATAGGAGTTAGTATAACATTTCAAAACTCAAGTAACAACAGTATGAGCAATTGAAATTAGTTAGAACTGATGGTGTAAAATTTGACAGTTACTTTGAATTGAATGAAAATCATTATAAGCCAAAGGTTTATTTCCACTTGCTTTGAATTTTTAATTCAAAATTTAAAACTATAAAGACATATCTTTTTCTATAATTAAAGTATTTATCCTCTTGGTTAGACTGGGGAGTAAGTTAGGAGAAGGCTCAAGAAAGTACTATTTTTTTTTTCATAGGGGAAAGCTCACTTTTAATATTTTTCATTAGATAGTCAACCCTTGTTGAGATGACAACTTCCTAAACACTTCTGATTTTGCAGTAGTTTTTCATGTGGAAATATTATTTTTTCAGGTTCACATAGCTGCTTATCTTATAAAATGTCATGAAACAGCTTACCTGTGATTCACCTGGCTAAATTGACAAGCACAGATACATGCCTAGCCAATTAAAGAGTTAGGGTGAAGATTGATTAATATCCATTCTTTAGTAAATCCCTGTTTATTTTTCTAAACATGTTCTTACTTGTTTTTTTATAGTGATCTACTAAACATTTCTTGTTGGTTGCTATATAAAACATGACATTACCTTATTAAAATAATGTTATGGAGTGTTACCTATATCACAAAATATGATACCTTCAGCAGAAAATTAGTTATATATAAATAATAATAAAGTTCATAATAATACCTCTATTAACTCTATATATTTTTACTTCATTATTTAAATTCAGAAACATAGATCTCAAATTTAGACATTATTAAATGTAGAGATTAGCTTAAAAAATAGTTTGTGGCTCAGCAATTGAATTGAGATAGTACAATCACAAAAGGGTTAATCATTTTTTAATTGATTCTACACATATCTTTGTTTTCTAAATCCCCTGTAAGCCTCTTACCTACCATGAAACGTTATTCCCATAAATCTGGCACATAAAATCAATCATATGACTGCTTTCTGTTCTGAGAGTTCAAAGATTAAGACCTTCACCTTAGAGGAAGAGTGCTATATAGAAGCTGCATGTACACAAAGCAACACTCAGCCGTGGTAGCCAGGATCACCCAAGTATTTGAGGAAATTTACAAAAAAGAAACCTCTAGTACTTATGTTCACATTTCCTCCCAGAATCAGGTAGGGATGCCCAGAAATGGTTCAAAGGAAAATTTGTTCCTGAAGAAGAGGTTCACTAATGAATACATACAATATAATGCCCAGACCTCCTTTCAACCTGAGACAACATGTTTATCAGAGCCAAAGACACTCTAGTGTTTTGCCTCCAAGAAATTAGAAGACTCAAAACTCTGGAAATTGAAGGAATATAACAGATCATTACCTTACCAAGTCATACAAAAAAAAGTATACCTACTTTATAGTTACTTTTGTAAATAAAACATCTACTACTAATATCACCACCAGCACCAACATGGTCCCCTTTCTGACCTTTAATCCCTAACAACGATGGCAATAATGGTAAAAGGAGAAAGCCCTGATCAGGTGTTTCCCTCATCTCTTATCATTATGTTCTTATATCCTGTCCCAGTGAAGTTATCAAAGACTTCTAAGACCACTTGAAATGATTTGCAATGAATTCCAGATCAGAGTCCAAATATTTTTCTACCTGAAATTATATAAGTACTTATCAAAATATGCTTTTGATGTGAATCTGAACTAAATTATGTTGCATTCTAAATAAAGTGAAATTAATATCAGCCAATAAGGTCCATGAGTTTCAAACAAGTAATGTTGATAGCCAGGAGAAATGACTTCTCAGTGACATACTACGTATAGATTTACTAGCACTTCTTTTTCACATTTCATATGTTGAACACAAAGAAAAATCTTGTTAATCATCATTTTAAAATATTTTATAGAATGTAAATATATCAATGCTTGCCTGTTTTCCACATTAATGAAAAATGAGTTGTACTTGGGGAGCAAGTATTCCTATTAAACTGCTGTCATCCATTACCAGACCTGCTTAGAAGAAATAAGCACAAACGGTGGGTCTATTACTTCTCTAACAAAATAATTTTCCTCTCTCTTTTATGTGTTTTTTGAAATGTGAGCAATTTTTCAAGTCAAGAAATCTCTGTAAGGATCCTTGAAATGTTTTGTCCATTACTTGTACTGAAAAAACAGTGATTAATGATTTATTAAAATTTCATAATGAGGAAAACTGAAATAAAAAGTCTTTGTTAGAAAAATTTTTATTTGATTTAGAAACCACGTATTTTGCATGCAAATGAAAGTCTACAGGGAGTAAGTTTTTACATCAAGTGAGGATCCTAAATTACTCATTTAGTGATGATAAAACCATTTAACTCCTGTTGAAAATATCTATGTAGATCTTTTATTTATATATTGTTCAATGTAAATTTGTTGATTGTGTATACATTAAGAAAAAGAGACAATAAGTTTTTAATATTTTATTTAGGTTGAAAGTACATGCATACAGTAAAGTATCCAAATCTTAACTGTGCAATCTTTTTTTAACATAAAATGAGCACTCTTGTGTAACGAGGACCCAAATCAAGAAACATATGACTGAAACCCCAGAAACCCCCTTCAGCCTTTTAGACACTTTCTCCTAGAATAGCATTATGGTGATTTTAAACATTATCAATTAGTTTTAAAACTTTGTATTAATGGAGTCATAAAGTAAGTTCCGTATCTTGCTTCTTTCATTCAATATTTAGCTTATAAAATTTTGAGTACAGCTGTAGCTCATTCATTCTCATTGCTGTATAGTACATTATGAATATAATACCATTTATTCGCCCATGCTAATGTTTATGGACACTTGGATTGTGTTTGGGGCTATTTTGACTAATACTACTCTGAGCATTGTAATACCTATTAATTATATACCCAGAGTCATAGGATATGTTCAGCTTAGCATACATGTCAAATAGTGACTTATATCAGTTTACTCCCATCCACAAGAGATGGTTCTAGTTGCTCCACTTGTATGTCAGCACTTGGTATCATCTCCCTTTTTCCCTTAAATCACTCTGGTGTGTATGTACCACTATTGCATTGTGGTTCTTCTTACCCTTACAAAATCAGAAAAGGATAACTAATTATATTAAATTATCTTTCACTTGCAGTATCTTAAATGTCCTGATTTGTAGTATTTTTCCTTATTTAAATGATACATAAGAATAGGGATCCTGAACTATTTCATAATATACTAGCTTGGAATGAGATTCTTGATCAATTGTAATTCTGATAAATTTCATCTATGTTATTAACTGGGATAATTGAGAACACAAAATGAACAATTCTTGAGATTAATGAGAAATAATGTTCCTGCATCTTAAAATAAAATTTCATGTTGTGTAAATAAACCAAGATATGCACCAATAATAGTTTCTTTAAAATTAAGAGGTGAGTTTTAGTTTCCATTTTTTTCTATTATGTCTGTGTTTCTGGAGAAACATAGAAACACCTTATTGCAAACTTACAGCCTGTTAGTTTCTTTTCACCCTGCCAACAACTATTATCTTACTCTTTAGCTGGTAATATACAACTGTTTGTTGAGGAGATTTTTGAAGAAAATAGCATATCCCTTCCTAATTATAGGCAGTGAAGCCTTTGAAAATACAGTAGTTACAGTAAAATAATAACAAAAATAATAATAATAATGCTTTGCAACAAGCAAATTGTGTCTCTAATTTATATTAGTTGGTTTCTAGAGTTTTCATTAATGATTATTTCAGTGATTGTATTTTGGAGCTCACATTCCCTGGTTCATAGTATTGCTGCTTGCTTACTAAACAGTGTTGCCTTGGGAAAGTTACTTAATCTATTCAGATTTCAGATCCCCTGTATGTAGAATGGGAATAATATATAGTGCATGTATTATGTGGTGTACTAGTCTGGGCTCTCCAAGAAGCAGATGCCAAAAAGGGATTAACACAACGGCATTTTATTAAGGTAAAAATGCCAACAAGCGAAAATGAGGAGGAAACTGAGTCAGGCTGGAAGTGCTGTTTGTTATGAAACAAGAGTGACCCAGAGTCAAGGAGAGAGGAAGGGAAGCCTTTCAGCAGGATGCACAGTCTAAGGAAGGGTTAACAAGAGCTTCAGGGCATCCTGAGCCAAAGTTGGCCTTCAGAGGAGGCCTATGTCATCAGTGATGGACCTGCTTTGGGATGCCTGCTGCACTCAGTCCTTGGTTGGGGGCAGATGCAGAAGTGAATTTCAGAGCAAATCAGCTGGCGCCCTTTAGTCAATTCAACTTCCTGGACTTGGAGATCTGAGGCACATTCCATGGCCACAACGAGTGTGCATCATGATGATGAATCAACAAATTCCCAGAAAGTAACTAAACTATGCCTGAATCATACATACGCATTTATCCATTTATTTATTCATATTATTCATCATTATTAACAATGCATTAATGAAGAAGCTACCTGTTCAACCTGCTTGAAATATTTTGAAGAAAAACATAACTGCTTCAGAGGAGTGGAGAAGCCTGCTGTTTGCAGTTTATTTTATTCTCCTAACCAAAGAATATTATTACATGTTAAAAGCATATGAACAATTTTTTTTTCTACTATTCTTGATATATATATCCAAGTCCCTAATGTATACTGGAAGACCTCACTCTAAACTGTTTGATTTCTGCATAAAGAATGGGTTCAATGTTGCTTTAACAACAAAAAGACATTAATATAATTATTTTTGTTATGTCCAATTGATATTATCAATATCAAAGCATTCCATCATTTATCATTATTAGAAGGACCTAAATGGAAATTGTTTGACCCAGTTTTTAAAATTGGTCATTGACTATGCATAATCTTGGGGAGAACTAAATATTTCTTGACACTCCTTTTATAAGGTCATGTTCTCCATAGTGGAAACACCTTTTATCATTTCAGAGTTTCTGATGCTGTAGAAAATGCAGAGGGGGCATGTGGTTAGTTGTAATTCTCTGCTCAAACAGAGGGAAGGAAAATTACATTAAAAACCATGTGGCGATGATTATTGAAAAGCTTCAGAGGCCAGTTCAATATGATACTTTAACTAGTAAGCAAACAAATTTACTCAGAGGAGAATCTTAAACATAGACAACGGACTCTTCAGGGCACGACCTCTTTTCTCTTACTTTCCCTCATTTTACTCTTTCTTTGTAAATATAAGCCCACATATTCTTTCCTGTGTGTGTTATTCATGTGCCTTTGCCATTTCCTGGGATCTGCTGGGATGCTTTCCTTTGCCCTGGAATCTGCATGAACCATACCATCCAAGGCCTATTTTTACCTAATACTTCAAGGGCTGCCTCAAGCTCTAACTTGTTTAGTTTTTCCCTAAGTGTCGCAGTCTGAATGGTCTTCTCCACATGCTCGGTGTCTACAACCCTGCCTCTCGTTTGGCATGCAGTTCCTCCTAGCTGTCCCCGTAGCACACGGGACATCTGTCATTCTTCATGTTACACTTTAACTGCTCACTTGTCCTAATGCTTCAGGACACTGTCAGGAAAGGAAGGATAATTACATTGCTGGAATCTAGCAGGTGCATTTAAAATATAGTAAAATGTAATGAATGAATGCCTGAATGAACAAATCCACTGATACTTTATATTCCCAGATAGATAATCAGCATTGTGAGGGAAAGAATTGAGTCTTATACTAGTATCTCCTTATAATTCCAGTTACCTAATATAGACAGGGTTTGAATATTGTAGGAGGCACTTAATACACTTTTGTGACTGATAAATTTAAGTATTTGTGTGAATGCTAAGTTGACTTATATATGGTTGCCATTTTGGGAAGGTAGTGATATAGTGACTCTTACTGTCTGTCAAATCACCCTTTTAGATACAGTGTGATTTATTAGACTCTTGTGTTGACCTTTAGGTGAACCTTGGTGAAAGCAGATTGTGCTTTCTCTATTTGCAAAATATTTTGCAGGTTTTAATTGTTTGCTTATAATATTTATGATTTTGATGTTTACAGTTAAAGTACATTTATAGTTCTTTTGTAGTCCAATATGTTAAAAAAAATTATTGGGACTTATCTGTGCACTGTGTAAAATGAAGTAAAAAAAATTGACCCAGATAGCGTGGATTCAGCCATATATGTTATTCAGCAAGAATTGTTAACAAGGTGAGATGTATATTAACTCTTTCTAGTTTATTGATTAAAAACACAATTTTGAGTTTGGTCTTTTGAGGGAAAAACATTAGAATAATCTGTATTTTTATGCTAAGCATCTTCCAGGAAAAACATTGTAGCAATCCCATTTTCTGACTCAAGAAAAAATACACTGTTGCACAGTCTTAAAGGGGTGAAATCCTGAACTCAAATCTGTTCAGATGGTTGTGGCAGATAATACTCTGACCAGGTTACTAAGTCATATATCTTTCACTGTTCATTTTGTTAGCTATGCTCAGCGTGTGGTTGGAAATGGAATCAAAACCCAATCTGGAAACCCTGAAGTCAAAGTCAAAGGGACTGATCCTGTGATAAATCAGATTATTGATAAACTGAAGCATGTTATTCAGGTAAGTGCTGATTAGCTCTTACTGGTACATTTAATGGTTAATAATAAGTGGTTGCTTTCCATTATGTGCTAAATTTGTTAATCCTATCTGATAATCCTACCTCAAATTGAGTATTGGAATAACGTCTTTATATCTAGGATTTTAGAAATATTTGGGTGAGTGATTTTATATAAAGTGAACATGCAGCTGTATTTTAATGGGTGGGCAATCTATACCTATGAAAAGGATCCGTAGCCTCAGCATTTCAATACATAATGAGAAACTCAGGATGAACTTCCTCACAAATAATAAGCTTTAGACATAGGAACTACTCGCCATTCAAGAAAACACACAGCAGAGTATGGAAGATGCCGAATTCACCTTTCCGGTAAGACTTTGAGCCTTGCTGTTAAGGTTTCTGCTGTATTTTCAACAAAAGTTAAGTCATAAATGAATAACATGCATTTCTTGTATTTCTTTATTTCTATCACCTTTTACATGTTATCTTATAATTTAACCAATGATTGTTTATGACATATTTCTGTTTTATCTTTAATTCTATTATTTAATCAAATGAGCATATACCACTGTTCTTAATACATGACATGTGAAACATAAAGGTATCTTATCAAAAGAATATTTCATTGAACTGTCCTATTAATTAGAAACAAATATTATGATACATGTTGTAAAGACCACCTCCACTCTGAACCTATTTGGGTTTTGGTAAGAAGGACTCTTTTTTTTAGTCGTTAGTCTTTTTATCACAATTTGTATGTACATATATTTCACTTTTTTCTCAGCAAAGTTTTGAATGTATAGTTGATACTTATTTCTAGTATTATATATCAGAAACTATACTTAAACCTTGTACAGAGTTTTTATTGATATTAATGTACTCTAGAGTCGCTGGTATGCTTCTCATAATTGCTCTGCAAGCCTTAACTTTATGTGGGACCGGTTGCTAGGACCCCACCTTAATGAGAGTTTCTGTATCTTGAGCAAAGTTTATGTAAGCAGGTCATGGGGGCCTGTGTCCAATGCCATAGACCTCTCCTTTCTTGGTGGTGATAATAATAGCTACTTTACTTATCTTGTGACTGGTACATTAGGAAAGTAGAGCTCTCTCCTAAGTGGCAAATACAAAAATAAATTCCATTAAGGAAAATGTAACAGAAAAGGGTGTCACAGTTAACTGCTGAGTTCAACCTCACAGCCTCTAGTGAGTTAAACCGATTTCCTCAGAGAGAAACCTCCAAACCAAAGTAAGTAGGTGTCTTACACTGCCCCGGGGCCAAGTGCTGAGACATTTCTTGGAACTGAGTGATCTTGGAGTTGGATCAGGAGCTGAAGTGACAGTAAAGGAGGGGCCAGAGTGAATAGTAGGAACTGGACCAGAGCCTGAGGCAGAATGGCTGAGGTCAGCTTGGAGAAAGCCTGTTGTCCTCAGAAGCAATGATATTAAGTCCATCAGTGAATGTCACTCAGTCCCTCAGGAGGGAGGTCATTCTTCCTGACAAATTTCAGGAACCTTACTTTTGCATAAGAAAAACAAAACCTCCAGGTGAAACTAATTCCTACTTACTGAGATCCTCATAAAGGCTTAAGAAAACTTTGAATATTACATTAGTTCTTGAATTTCTAGTGGCTCAATCCTTTGTTTCTAGTAAACAATCCTATTAGGAAATCGGCATCTAAGCAGACTAGATAATAAGGATAATTACGTGCTGATGTATACATGTCATTGTTGGGATTCCCCAGGAAAGGGACTCTAGGACAGAGATTTGTACATAGGAGATTTATGGCGGAGTGTCCTTGCAGTCACCAAGGGACTGGAGGAAGTAGGACTGTGCAGAGGGAGCAGTTGAACTGGACTGTAGCTGTAACAGAAGCCTCATGGGACTCCAGTGGGGACTCGAGTTGGGAGGGCCCTTTCAGGTTGCCCTGAATTGAAATAAAGTGATGGGTCTTTTATTGCCCACCACCACCCTCACTGACTTATCATTGAATGGAGGGCTACTGGGGTGGCAATGGGGTATATTAACTCAGCTCTGAGTCACCCCAGCTATGAGCCATCAACAGCCAACAATATTAGCTGCAGCTGGAGGATAGAAAGCCTTGGTTTAGGGGGCACCCCACAGCATCATGCACTATACTTTGCTATGTATATCTGGGTTATTGGAAAACTCTAGTACACACTAGATCATAAAATCAAAAGAGCTTATAATAAGCTCCTCTCATTGAGACAGTACAATCTTAGTGGTCTCCAAAGTGGGGTAAGCAAGCATTCCCCAGGGAATATACAAGCCAGTCTATTTTAAGAAAAATAGAACTTTGTTATATATTTATCCTATCTCATTCTGTTATTTTTTTTTAGTTGTAGGAAGATGTATAAAATATGTAAAAGTGCATGGCAAATGTATATAATTTAGAAATGCATAAATATATGTATCCAATGGGTGTGTGTTCAAAGTGTTTTTATGCAATACAACACTTTCCCATATGATGAAAACAGATAGAAAACCCTCTTATAGATAATAAGGATGGAGCTGCTATATAGGAAAGAATGCACGAAAACATATTCACAAAGAAGTAAGTACATATCCCAAATATAGGATTCTTGAAAACTGTTAGGAAGAGGGTTCCCTGAAATGTTGCCCATTCAGCTTAACGTTTCCTCCTACTTGTTTCATAGTTCCACCTTTTCAAGGTGGGAGAGGGAAATAATCCCACTTGGTTTTTTTTTTTTTTTGCTACTGTGTTAAATTGAGTCCCATTCTATAACCTTTATGTTAGTGTACAGATCTCCAATTATTTATGCTTTAGTTTCATTCTAGGTTACAAGAGAATATGGAATAAAATGCTACCTTTGAGGTGTAGCTTTTTCTACTTTTTTTTTTTTTTTTTTTTTTTTGTAGGTCTCTTTATTGAAAGTCTATGAACGGATTTTTTTTTTTTTTTTTTTTTTGAGCTGAGCCATTCTGCCACCTGTTGGCAGCTCAGCGGCTGCTCAGCTCAGGCCGGCAATCGAACCGGAGGTGTAGCTTTTTAATATCTACTAGGATGATATAATTGAAACTTAGATTTTTATAGAAGATAGCAGGAAGGCATATTTTTTACAAGTATCACTAAAATGTTCACCTTTAATGTCTTAGAACATATTCTTTCCTAAGCCAGCTCTCCAAGAAATGAAGAGAAAGTTTTTATTTTACCAGACTTTTGACTGCTGATAATATGTGTGTGCCCTGGTGGGGTGGCTATTGTACTGTCAATATCAAGGGGCAGCTAAAAAAGCCTCATCACAGTGTCAGACCTGAAAAGGAGCAGAAAACTGTCTTCTGTGAGAATTTATTAATTGGGAGTAAGTGTGCGACCAAGGAAGGAGTAGAAGTTGGAACATATTTTGGAATCTAATCTGTACACTTAGATGACCACTTATTTGTGTTTGAGTGAACACTGAGTTTATTTTTTTATTGTAATGGATGTTAAGTGCATTTGTTAACAGTTTACTATGAAAATTCCATTTCTCATCATAGGCATCAGCAAATGTTCCTCTTGTCCTTTATTTCCATATATAAATATTTATATATAGAAATAAGCCTGGCATATTTATTAGCAAACATTGGCTCCGTACAGTAGCCCTCAAATGCTTTTTTTTGTTTGCCTGCCATTGAACTACACCTCATCTTCTACCCTGAAACCTTTGTAATTAGAGTGACAAAACACAGGGATTTTACTTTGAAAATGCCACTTTTTAAATCTCTTAATAATTAACTTATTCAAAATATTCAATCAATACTTATTGAGTTCCCACTATGAGCCTGGTTCTAACAAGGCACTGAGGTTAACCAAGTGAACAAATCAGACACAGCCTGCTCTCATGGGTTTACTTTCTAAGAAAAAGTTAACAAATATGTACAATAACTGCAGCTGACAAAGAAAACAAAACCGGATAAGGTAGGGAAAGGTACTTAAGAAGAGTGTGTTAGTGGAGGCCACTTAAAGGGGCATATTTGAGTTGATACTGAATGAGAAATCATAGGAGGGGAAGAAAAGAATCATAGGGAAATCTGGGAGAACTGTGTTTGGGGCAGAGGAAATAATAAATTGAAAGGAACTGTGGCAGAAATAGGTTTATTGTCATCATAGAACAGACAAAGCCATGTGGCCAGAACAGAATGAAAGAAGGGGAAGAGAAAAACATCAACTGAATTATGGGGAGTCTGGTAGGCTCTGGCAGGGAGTTTAGATTGTATCCTAAGTGGAGTGGGAAACCATGGAAAGACTGTAGTTAGAAGATGATACAATTTAATTAATGTTTTATGGCGATAATTTTGGCTTCACTATGGAAAACAGACCTTGAAGATCAAGACTAGAAGAAAGTCATAGAGGCAGAAGATCGTGGTGAGTGGAGCTAGAATAAAAAGAGTGAATAATATGAGAAGCAGATAGATTTAGATGAATGTGGGAAATGGAAGTATTTCACATCAAAACTATTAGAGGGGAATATGAAATGGCAGAATAATATGAAAGAGATGGGTATTGCAAGTCTCTATGAATGGAAAACGCATTTATGAAATATATGGTGGTACCTTGTAGATGCTTACAGACAAGAGATTTAGTAGCATTAACTTCCTCTTACTGAAGAATAATCAGTGTTCATTATAAGAAATTCAATTTATTTACTTATTCTTTAATTGTCAAAATATTTAATTGGATATAATATATGCTTTTAAAATAATAAATTGTATAAGATCTAATAGTAGGTCTAGTAACCACAATAATTTTGAAGTAGTGATGATTTTAAACAATCTTAAGATAGCTGCAACCAGTGTATCAGATTTGAAGATAGGTAATTTCTATTGGTGCCAAAGTCACAGATACTGCTATACTACTATGTACTGCTAATACAAACCGTAATGCTATGGTTTGGTGCCTACATTCAAAGTCAAAATAAGTTCTAAGCTTTATTTAGAGGTTAATGAAAAGATATAATTTTTTTACCCAACCAGGTTCACAAACTCCCTGAACTCCATCTACCAATGGAGGATCAATTAACAAATCCCAGGTTAAAACCCCCTGATAGGAGAAATTTAATAAAGTAAAACTTTAACTTTGGTTCTCAAAACTCAATGAGGAAAAAAAAAACAACTCAATGAGGCAATTTACAAAAGCCCTGTTACGATCCAAAATAGCTTAACACACCTGAGCAGTACCAAGCAGGACTATTCATTCAATAATCTTCAGAGGAATTTTGTAGGAAGAGCAAAGTCACAGGGAAGAAATATTTTTTAACCAGTGATCAAATATCCATCTTATAATACCTGTGTATTTCTTGAGGAGTTTCTCTTTTTTATGAAGACTAAGTCACTGTAATCATATCAGGTTCCACAAAATCACAAGTTGTGCTGAGCAGTAGGGTACTGTGGGCAACTAAAGTGCTGGATGCTACTGCCTCTGCATTAAGGGTTGGTGTTCCCTCTTCCATGGCTCAGCCCTTCCAGCCAGACTCACTGTGTGGTAGATGGGAACCTCTGTGTCATTGTGTGTACATGACCTCAGAAGAGAAATCACCATTTCCAAAAGATTATTGTTGCTGTTTCAATCACTTCTCTGCATGACACTCTCAAAGTAAAAAAAAAAAAATGTCCAAACCTCTGCATTTCATGTCTTACTTTTCATACCTTTCTCTTCTCTCTTCCACCTCTGGTCCTTCTGACAATCCTGAGCCAGGTCCCTGGGGACATGCCACATCTGTCCCTGGTGACTTTCCCCTCTTCTCTGCCAGAAACCTAGGGTGAGGCCATCCTTGGTGTCTGGCAGAGTACTGGTCCCATGAGGTTGCCTGAGGGCACCTGGCCAGAGCGGGAGTTGGTGACATACTCTGTAGCAGTTTCCTACTTTCCAAAGCCTCTGCTTGAGGTGGACAATGATGCTTATACCTTTAAAAATTACCTGTGATAAATACGATGTGGCCAATAGCTGGTGAGGAATTTCCTAAAGGGTCAACATGAACTTTCTTAGGTGTTTACCTCAGACTGAATTGTCCTTTGATAATCGATTTGAAACAATACTTGATTACTCTGAGTTTATCTGACTGAGGAAATGTATGAATATTTTAATTCAGATTTTCTCTCCTAGGAAACTTACTTTGAAACTTCTTGTTTTCATATTAACTAAGTTTGTTTAGGGCAAATTTGTTAGCAAAAGTGTCACAGTTATGCAGCAGTTTATATGTAAGCATTAAATAACATCCATCACTTTTCAAAGAAAATGATGTCAGCAGTTAAAATCCTAACCTCTGAGAGGACTCCTCACTGGGACAATGCCTGCTCTCCTCCAATCCTCCCCCTGAAGCCTACATACCTCAGTCTACCCTCCATAGGTCTCTGTGGCCCCCTGAATCACGGTCACTCTGCTGGAGCCCAAGAGAATCATTTTCAACATTGTTAACTTCAGCAAAACCAAGAGTCTTTATAGAGATGGGATGGCCCCTATGGTGAAATCTACCAGCAGACCAAAATGGCAAAGGCTGCCATCTAAAAATGTGTACTACTACCGCTGCCCAGACCACAGGAAGAATTACGTGATGTCCTTCGCATTTTGTTTTGACCGAGAAGAAGATACTTACCAGTTTGCTTACTGCTACCCATATACATACACTCGCTTTCAGCATCACCTTGACAGCCTGCAAAAGAGAAACATGGATTATTTCTTTTGGGAGCAGCTGGGTCAGAGCGTGAAGCTGCTGACCCCACTGCCTGGCCTGGCTGACAGAACCCTGTACCCACCAAGCCCAGAGGAAGACGGAGCAGCTCCGGGACAGAATGCCACAGATTCCCGCTCTTATTACCTGAGGGCAGAGTAGCCAAGAGTACCAGGAGGAAAACTACCACCCAAGACACCATGTGTAGTAATGAGAATGTTACAGAAATACCTAGCAATGCTGGTCTGTCTGGTCTTAACACCTCGCACAGTCTCTCGAGCAAAGACCACAGGGGTCTCATTCAAATTTAACAAACATAATAGGTGTCTCCTATGGGCAAGACCTAAACTGTAGACCAGCACCTTCCCTTAACATTCCAGGAATGTGACTTTTCAGCCTCTACTCACACACTTCTTGAGGTGGCAATGGTAAAAATGTCCTACCACCCCCGGAAGGAGCTGTCTCCCTGTAACAGCCCCTCTTTGGTTCCAGCTCCACCCTCTGACCCCACCTTGCACCCCACTTTGCGTGTACTTGCTCCTGTAGCCCCTGGACAGGCCTGCAAAGTTAGCCAGGCAGCAACCATACCCCCTCATGTCTTCCTCAAGCGTTTCCCTCCCTTTCTCCTCTTCCTGTAGTTCTACATTTCTTCATACTCCATGGTTTCTAAACTTTGGACCTTCATTGATGTTCTCTGGACTTGATCTAGGTTGTCCATTTCCTTCTTAAAATGAACTGAATGGACAGCTCCACAGGTGACCTAAGCATCGCACAGCAGAATAGGACTGTTGCCTCCTCAGGATACCACACCTCTAGAAATGTAGCCAAAATTGATGTTAGCTTCATTTTACAGTAAACCCTCCCTGTAGTAGATTTTTGGTGTTTTTCTTTAAATAAAGCTATTTTTTATTTCTCTTGAAAAAAAAAAATCCTAACCTCTGAGCAATTGTGAACAATAATGACCCACTGCTTAGAGATTGCTTTACCTGTTTTCAATATGAAACATAAAAAGTAATATTACAGCAACTTTATACAATTCTTTTATTGCAAAACCAATAAATGTTACAGTGTTGTTAACAGTAGTAGGTTTAAGTAACAGTTTATTTCTTTAAACCTAACAATTCTAATACATATAAGAATATTATCAGTTTCTATTAAATATTCATTTTTCTAGAGAAACTAAATCTTCTTTTGAAGGAGCTCTTCATGTATAAAATTTATTTGATTTTGAAATGTGAGTAAAAGAAATAATCATAACCACTTACTAAAAGCCACAAATTATGTAGATATTTTATAATATGTATTTTAATAATCACAACCTACTGGATTCAAGCAGAGATGAGAGACTCTCTTATTTTATGTAGGGAAAGACTATGCTAGATTGCCTCTTTTTTTTTCCTCATTCAGTTCCTAGGATACCAATATGATAAATAGTAACTTGAGCCCTGATAGACTGAGATATGGTTCTAGTTTAAATCTCAACGGAGAGTTATAAGGTTAGTGATTATAAATACGGAAAAAAATAAATGACACAGCATTTTAAAAAGATATTAGGACCTGCCGAATGGCGCGTTGGTTAAGAGTTGACTTGGGATGCCAGAGGGCCCCGGTTTGGATCCCACATATGAGGGCCAGTGACACTGCCCTCTACAGCTAAGATGCTGAACAACAGCTCAACCTGGAGCTGGGCTGCAGTGTCGCCAGCGACGGCGTAGGCTGCAGCCCCTGCTGCAGTGGGTTGCCATGGGCTACCATGTGTAGCCAGCAGACAGCGTGAGTGGCCAGCAGCCCCCGTGAGCGGCAGTCCAGAAGCCGGAGACTGATCTGCCTCGCCCGGGAAGAGCACAATGATGGTGCCAACTTGGGCCAGTGAAGCAACATCCTCCACAACTAGACTGAAGAACAAAACAACAGCAACGTGTCTGTTCCCATCCCCCAATTCCCCAATAAAAATCTTAAAAAAAAAAAAAGATATTAGTGTCTAGTGGCAGGATGGCTCAGCAAAAAAAAAAAAAAGATATTAGTGTCTAAAAGTTCCTGAATTTTGAAAACTGTTCAAGCTTTTTTCATTAAACCACTTACTATAAAACACATTTTAGAAAGGTTTTTCTATTTGTTAATAGCCTATAACGGTGATGCAGAACTAGTCAATCATAATTGACTGGTCAGTTGCTAATTGTGATCTGTTTCACCGTTAGGTGGAAGCTGATTCTGTGAAATACCTTCACTTCTACCGACTCCTTTTCTTGCTCAGGAATTTGTCACAGCACCCTGACTCCTTCCCCCTCATCTCCTCTACACAGAAGTTTCATGTCCTCAGGTTTATAGTATTAATATGCCAGAAAGACAAGCACGTCTTGATTTTGTATTAGCAATGCAGCAGTGATCAAAACACATTTAGTTATCTTTTGGTTCAGAAGAAAGTACTTGAAATGCACTCAATAACATTGAATGGTCATCTAATTTAGCAATTAGTGTGTCTGAGTAAATTCAATGGAAGGTTGCTTTCTGGAGTTTGTGGTATAATGCACTAACTTCACTATTGGCCATTTCATTAAAAGAAATCAATTGTCAGCATAAAACCAACTATTTCAATTAGTGTACAATCAACTGGAAATTAAAGTTTAAACATTCTTTTAGAAAGTAATAGGTTTTGGGTTGGCCATTGATCATTTGCTTTTTTGTTATTTAAAGAGTGTGTAATTATTTTATGTTAGATAAAAATTTGGCTATATTCACTTGGCTGCTGCTGATCTTCCATATTATCATTACCTGTCAAGATATGAGCTATTTACCTGCCATGTTTTTTGTTTCTAAAACATGTTGAAAGAACATTGAACACTAGAACTTTCATACCTTTTATTTAGGTGATTAGGACACACTATAGCCATTGATAGGTTAAAATCTTTAATCTTGCTGTTTAAAAAATAATGTGAAATATGGTTTATGAGATTTCAAATTATAGCCAGCTCCCACTAAATTCAGACTTATTTTTTTAAATTGAAATTACTGAGATTTAAGTTATTTCAGGAATTATGAAATCTAAAAGATAAATGTACAGCATTATAAACAACTTGAATACGTGAGAAAAATAATGCTTTTGACAATTAGTAGACATAAAACTATCCATTTAGTGACCTCAAAGTACTAAAAAAATAAATTTCCTTTAGTTTTACTAAAATATTGGGTCGTCCGGAAAGTCATGACGTATTTTTCTATGCTTTTCAATGCAAAAATGCGTCATGACTTTTCTGACGACCCAGTACATTTGCCAGAATATAGTAAGCAATGTGCTGAAAGAGCATGGCTTTTGTTTATTTTTATTTATTTATTTATTTCCTGAGCCACCTGCCACCTGTTGACAGCTCCGCTGCAGCTCATCTCCAGCCGGGCATCAGACCACTGCTGCTCAGGCCTTGCACTCTTGAGTGAGCTCTTAACCAACTGAGCCACTTGGCCGGCCCTAGAGCATGGCTTTTGAATTAGCACAAGGCATGTGGCTAAATTTCAGTTCTTGTGGGCACAAACTGCATGTTTTAGTCACCTTACTTAACATCTTTAAGCCTCAAAATAATTTTGATATATAATCAAAAAGACAATAACAAGTCAGGTGAAGTGTAGAGAACCGGAACCCTCAAACATTGCTGGTGGAATGTAAAATTGTGCAACTATTTTGGAAAATAGATAGTTCCTCAAAAGGTTAAACACAGAGTTATCATATGACCCAGGAATTCCACTCCTGTGTATATCCAAGGGAAAAGAAAATATGTGTCCACACAAAAAGTTGTACGTGGATGTTGATAGTAGCATTATTTATAATATCCAAAAAGTGGTAACATCTGCAGTGTTCATCAACTGATGAATGGATAAATAATATGTGATATATCTATACAATGAAATATTGTTCAGCAGTAAAAAGGACCGAACTGATAATGGTACAACATAGAAGAACATTGAAAACATTATTCTAAGTAAAACAAGCCAGTCACACTGTATGACTTCGTGTATATGATAAATAGTAATCAATGTATTTTACCATTTTATTGGGCATCAATTTTCATTTGTATTAGAACATTCCCTTATACTGGCAATAACTGTGATTGGTATACTGAAGCCTTTTCCTACCTGACCCTGATGGTCTTAGGAATACCATACAAATAAGACAATGATTTTTTTGATATTTGAATGTCTGTAAAGTTTTATCAGTTTTTGCCTGTTTTATTTCCTGATTCACTGTCCTTTCCCCACCACACTGCTGTCTGATTACTGCCTGGGTCATCCCACTGGAATGCTCTTGGAAACTCCCTAGCCTATAATCCAGTAGCCTATTATCAGTTCTTATCTCTCTTGCATATTTAACAACACTTAATCTATGTTGTTGACCCCCTTCTCTTTGCTCTCATTCTCTTAATTTCTCATTGACCTTTTTGATTACTCTTACCCCAGGATCTTTGCTCCTCGTTTAATTCCTTTAAATGCTGTGCTCATCTGGGATCTCACCCAGTCACTTTTCTCATTCCCCTTCTTTCTCTGCATCTCTCTCTCTCCATTGGATTCATTATAGCCACATAGTAATCTTAGTCCCAGTTGCTTCTCCCTGAGTCTCAGATAATCAATCTACTGGGCAAAGACCATGAAATTTCAAAATCAACATGGCTGGAAGAGAACACCATCCAACATCTTACCCTTTCCCTAACTTGTTCCCCCTTCTGTTTTTCCTAGTTGCCTAAACCTATACCTTGGATATCATCCTAAATTTCCTTTTTTTCCTTATCTCTCCTTATCACCATAGTCTTGTAATTTTGTCTCCTAAATATTTTTTAACCTTCTTCTCCTTACTACTTGGCCATTGCTGTTGTTGACACCACCACCAAGTCCTATCTAGATTAGAACAATAATTGTATCCCAGTTCTACAATCACTGGTCCAGAATATATCCTCAGACAGTTGTACAATATATAAGTGACATCTCCAGTTTCTCTTTTACACTCCTTGCACAGCACACTGCTGTCTGGTTTATGTGTTCACAACCCCATTGAAGTGACCTTGAAAAAGTCACTAATTATCTCTTGTGGCAGGATCCAGTAGACAGTTATCAGTCTATTGGTAGATTGATCAAGCCAATAATTACTTAAAACCATTCAATTAAACATTATACTATTAAGGTGAAATTCAATCTCTCGGATTTTTGGTTAAACATGAAAGTTTGTCCACAAGTACATCTCTTTTCTATAACTATTCTAAAATGACAATAAGTAAATATAAATTCAAAGGGAAATAGAAGAGTCTAATACATTTAAAAAACAACATTCAAAGTAGATACAGGAATGGAAATTGTCATGGATAACATAAGCTGCAATCCAAATATATACAAAGAAGTTTACTTATAAGATGTGAGATGGTTCATCTGGCAACGCCTGGGGTGCACAGAAATACTAGATAGCATGAAGAACAGAGGTGGTGTACAGAGCTAAATATATGCATATTGTTTAACTCCTCAAATCAATGCTGCACTCCAAATAATTTGTCTCCTATTTCTCCCTTGCAGCCTGAAGTTGCATTTTCTGGAAAACAAAAACAAAGCAAACAAAACAAAAACAAAAAAACATGTACCAGTCAGGTTCCTGGCTGCAGCCAGAATAGAGGTAAAGATAAATCACAGAGCAGGAAATGCAAGAACTAAATGTAAAGTCATATACTGACCTGTCTGAATGCTGGCATGCAGATACCTACTGCCCATATAGAAACCTAGATGACTCTTCTTTGAAGAAACTCTAAGGAAAACAATTTCATGTAGTGATTGGGCCTCTACCCATTGAGAAGTTATTTTACCACCTAATTCAATGGTGGTGAAATCCTCTATTATACCTTACTGACATACAAAACTGCCCAGTATAAATAGACAATCATTGATCACTATACGTTTATGTAAAATATAAAAAATATAAATGCAAAAGCAAAAAACATACAAAAAAATGAAAAGAAAGGCAAAAGATAGTGTAAAAAAATACCCCTAGGCTATATGAATATCCTAAAAAAAATGGTAGATTGGATTATATTCTTTAAACAATAATACATTCCTTCTAAAGGATGAATAGAAGAATATGAAAGAGCTTCAGAAAATTAAAAACATAAAACTTAAAAATTCAGTAGAAGGGTTTTGAAGATAAAGTGAAGAAAATATTTTTAAAATAATAACAAGAAAAGAGAAGGAAATAGAGAGTAAAATGATCAGATGTGAGAATTTCACTCTAAGCTCTAAATAATAAAAATTTCAGAGAAAAGAACCAAACTAGCAGAGAGAAGGAATTTATTCACCAAATACTATATCAGCTGTTTTTTAGAGTCTTGACTCTATATTGAGCCTACCAAGTAACCATCACAATGAACACACACACACACACACACACACACACACACACACACACAAATCATGAAATTTTTGAATACTGAAGAGAAGATATTAAAATTTACCAGAAAATGAAATTGAACATACAAAATGCGTACAGATGCATACAAATAATGAGATCAAATTTGTGTTGCTTATCAACAGGAATACTAGAAGATAATGACAAAAAAATATCTTCAAATTTCGAGGCAATTGATTTCTGACCTGAAATTTTATACTCAGCTAAATTAGCAATCAAGTATGAGGCTAGATTAATGAGTCTTTCAAATAGGTAAGGATATACAAATTTATATTTTATATGTCTTATGAAAATATAAAGCTGTTAGCAAAAGGAGTAAACCAGAAATTAGAAGATTTGGGTGCCAGGTAACATGGTATTGAACATAACAGAACAGGGAAAAGACTGACTGTTTGTAAGAGGGAATCAATCCTTAAAATGATGTGTAGGTTGTATGGACTAGATATTACTAAGCATTTGACAGATCTGCTAGAACATTTGAGTAAAAAATGAGATACATACATTGACAGATGTGACAGATACAAGGCAAACTATGCACCTTGATAGCTACTGTGGTAATTATAGATTATAGGAAAGCAAAAAGTTTTAATGAAAAAAAATATAACCATAATCCACTATTGCCCTGAGCCAAATTAAATATTTATAGATACAACTATTACTTTAATCAAGTTTTTGCTATGGCTGTATTAGTTGGATGGGGAAAAGAAAAATGGGACTTGCTGATACAACAGGAAATCAATGAATATTGTGAAGAATTGATAATCAAGAAAAATTGCCTATTTAATAATTTTTTTCGACATGTAAGGTTAATGCCAGAACGTTTGATCAGGTTGATTATTATTGCCTACAAGGCCAAGAAACTTGGTGTATTAAGTGCTTGCGCACAGGAATGCTGTTTTTCTAACATAAACTTTTTGTTACTACTCAGTTTTTTACTACGTCTATGTGTATTTATTATTCTGATAAATGTAATTTTAAACACTAACGACAAACTCTGCATGATGATTTATATGGACCTGCATAATGTGGCCTTCTGTGTCTCCAGGCTTGTTTGCTAATTTTTCCTTTTTTCTACAAGCCTGACATCTACTCTCCCACATAAACACTTATCATTGTTTCCGTTCTTTCAACATTTCAGGCCCTTTCTTACTTTTAGATCTTCCATTTTTTCTTTCTTTTTTTTTTTTTTTTGAGTAAGACTATTTTTTTACTACATTTAGAAATAATCAATTTAGATAGATAGATATATTAGCTAGACAGATACCTTTCGGGATAAACTGAACAATAAAATGCAGCATTCATATGAAGAAAACTTTAAAATCCTACTTCAGATTCCATTTTTTCTTTAACAACAACAACAACAACCCAATTATTATTTTTACTTGGAAAACAGCAATTGTATCTCTTTTCTCTGTAACTCATAGTCATCCATTATATCTCAGTTTGTCTCAACAAAGAACACATGTACTCTTATGTTCTCCTTTGCACTCTGTAACTGACTTAATTGAGTACTTCTCTGGAGAAGAAAAGTCAAGGAATTAAAAAAACAAACAAACAAAAAACATTAAAAAACAAGGTATTGGGTAACATCCATAGTGCACTCTCTTTCTCTGTACTCATTTTCTGTTCTCAAATATCTTAGTAACATTAGTGCAGCTTTTCATTATTTCTGATCCTACCTAATGTTTGTCTTCCTACTCTCTCTCTGACTTTAGTGTTTTGAGTTATAGCTCACAAATGTCAATTAATTTTTTTAGTTTGAACCTGACTAATCTTTTTTTGCTCTGATTAAATGCTCTGCCGAAACCCCGCCTCCAGATTTTTCTGGATGTTAGTTCAAACTTATAATTCTACCAATCTAATTGAATTCCTGGGGTCATAATTGTTCAGAACGCTTCCCAAACAACTCAGCCTTTCTTTTATTCATGATTTTCTGGGCCATGTCCTCTCCTGATAACTCTCACAATTCGACTCCAAATAACCCAAAGTTTGGCATGCAAAAAAAAAAAATTTACCTAGTGATCTTTTATAGCACCCCTTTGCCATGTATAGTTTTTGCCTGGCTCATGCATGTTCTCAGCTTTCTGCAGGTATGAGTCTATAATGCTTTGCAGACTCAATAACTGTTCTCTGTGGTCACTTGAATGACAGTTTATGAATGTGCTTTAGAGAGGTGATTGGTCAGAGCAGAGCAGTTTCTGGATATATGTCTGGCATTTCAGCAGCACTTAGCCACATGGCCCCCTATAGTTTTGAAGCAGTTAATGCACCTTGAAAGTAGGCTGACTTATGAGAGGAATATGGCTACAAAGGATCAATGGGAAAGTTTCTTAGGCACAGGATATTGAAGAAGTGAAATAAATGCTATATGAAAATTCATTAAAAACTCAAGTATGGAAAAGTTCTATAATAAAATTAAAATAGGAATTACAATCTTAAGAAATGTGATGTCTTATGAATATGAATTCTGCATTTATTATGTGTTTCACATTGATGTGATGGAAAATTAGTTGGTTTCATTAGAAATAAAACAAATCATAAGTTTTATAGTAATGAGTGTGAATAGGCATTTATATACCTTTTACAAGGCAGGTAGGTCAGTTACTGTTTCTGAAAATGATCATTTTGAAACTTTATATCTATCCTGAAACTCATTAAACAGTTGGTAAAATCTAATTTAACTTCCTTTAAGACTGCTTTTCATTTTATCTTATAAAAGCAAATGAGCTTGTCATCTTTTAATTATAGAAGTCTAATTTTAATTTGTTAGATATATATAACGAATAAAGATAGTTGCAAAATTTACTCTATCTTAGTGCCTTCCTATTGTATACATTCATTTTTACTTTAATGATAAGAAAACCCTTTCAAGAATTTTATAAAAGAATCACATTATCAGAAAAGAAGTTTAACATTTTTAGAAAATTAGTACGTTTCTTAAGGTACTTAATAGATCTTGAAGTGAAGACCTCTAATTTATGAGTTTTAAAATATTGTATTTGCACCCATTAAAATGTTTACAGAGTGTAAACTTCATAATTTCTCTTAAAAAGTGAGACATGCCTCGAACATATCAATGAGAGTTATTTATACTTAAATTCTGATTTGAGTAACTGTATTGTGTTTTTTTCATTGATGAGAATTGAGTGGCATAATTGTATGTCATTCAAGGGCACAGCAGCCTTATTAGAAAACAAATTTTCTATGTTTTGTTTCACAAATATGCTCATAACTAGTGAATTGTTCAACTTACTATACTAATTCGTTGAAGTGTCATGTTTTATCCAGTCTTAAAAAGACCTCTTCATCTGACATTTTTTTTTTAAAAGATTTTTTATTGGGGAACCGGGGGGATGGGAACAGACAAGTTGCTGTCGTTTTTGTTCTTCAGTCTAGTTGTGGAGGACACCGCCCCACTGGCCCAAGTTGGCACCATCATTGCTGTCTTCCCAGGTGAGGCACATCAGTCGCCGGCTTCTGGACAGCCACTCACTGCAGCTGCTGGCCGCTCATGCTGGCTGCTGGCTACATACGGTAGCCCATGGCAACCCACTGCCACAGGGTCTGCAGCCTACGCCGTCGCTGGCGACTCACGGCAGTCCAGCTCCAGGTTGAGCTTTTGTTCAGCATCCTAGCTGTAGAGGGCAGTGTCACTGGCCCTCATATGTGGGATCCGAACCAGGGCCCTCTGGCATCCCAAGCCAGCTCATAACCATCACGCCACTCAGCCGGCCCTCATCTGACATTTTAAGACGTATTGTATCTCAACCTATAAATGTATTTCCTGAATTTGTAGCAAGAAAAATTATTCAAAGTATTATTTATTTAAAACAAGCCTTTGTGTTTAATGCCATTTATGATGCCTTTGATTACAGTCTCTGTTATGTCATGGGATGTACCTGCGTTTCCTCTTCGTGCCTAGCAGAGCACATGGAAAGATAAGAAATGTTCAATATATGTCTATTGAATAAATGAATGAAATATCTAGTTGAGTTGATCCCTATATGTAAAATTTTAATGGAATGGGAAAGTGAATTTTCCTAATTATCAAATACTAATAGTAACTTTAAAAATCATTTTAATTACAAATAATATGCTTTCAATTTTGGATTATGATTTTAAAATTCCTATATTGTTGTACTCATTCATCCCATCCATTCAATAACTGAACAAACATTTATTACACATAAGATGCCAGATATATATATATATATATATATATATATATATATATATATATATATATATATATATACAGGGAGTACAAAAGATGATTAAATGAGAGCATGGGTAAAAGTGATTATATTCTAGAAATCTAGAAACTGCCTGTTTCAATTATGAACTAGTCTGATTCTGAGTGAGTTGGGAAGGCTGACAATATCTTTTCACTTTATTCAACAAATATTATTGAGGTTCTAGTATGGATCAGGAGATTTCCTAAGTAGTCGATATATAAAATTGAATAATATTTTACCTGCTTGTAGTAAATCATTCCCATAATAAAAAGATAGAGGATTCACTTTGTAGTTTTTATAGTAAGATTTCTGATCTAACTTCAGAGAATTAGTTACAGTTCCAGGAATCTAAAAGGCATTCGATTGAGATTGAATATAAAATGAAGTGTCAGAGAATATTTAATGATATATTTTGGTACCACGGACTTCAATTAGAATGTAGTTTTAATTTATTTTAACAGATATTATGAGTTGCACATAGTAGGTGTGATGACTGAATAACAAACGTTGAACAATGACTCCTTTGTAGCAATCGTTATTGGAACAATAATTCTGTGTTAAAAAAACATGCAAAACTTAGTGAAATGTAGTGTGAAGCATATTGTTTTTTCTTGTTCATTCACCTGTGGTCAGCTGGAGCTCAGCTTATCAAGGCTGGATTTGGCTGCTTGAAGCCCAGATCTATTGCATGTGCAAATCCTTGGAATGACAGAATTTACTTCTAAGATATTGATTTGTTTTAACAAACTACAAAAATCAGAACAAATTACAGAGAAATTACAATTGAAATACTAGTCTCAGTGACAAAATGAGATTGAATTGTTATGTTAAACATTTGGACTCATTATTTTGTTAGGATTGGTTTATTAAAGCATAATTAGTAACATTATCAGTAGAAAAACATGTGCTATAATTAAATCATTTAAATAATCATTTCTTGATGCCTTAATGTGCTATGTTTTGCAATTCATTAAAATAGATAAGAGTTCTTCGTAAATACAATTTATTTGAATAGTTTGCTTTTCTAGAAATCCTAGAACATTTAAAATCCTTAACATTTTAGAAAATATGCTATTCTGATATTGATGCAATTATGTTTATCTACAAAACATCCAATAAGATAGAAATGTAGGATAATTAGAACATTTGCAACCTGTTCACCTTTGGCAAATATCATGAGTAGAATTTTTTTTTTGTCTTTAGAAAAATATAGATGGTTTTGGAAATGGGCTAGTTCCAGTTTTAATCTAAGAAAAACAACTTATAAGGTTATTTTTACAGGATACCAGTGTTTCTAAACAATGTATTATTTTCTGTTTCTTATATTCATACTTAGAATTTGTTCAACCAAACAGGCTGTTTAATAGTATAGAGACATTAGTACAGATGCCTTCAGAGATCTCACTGTTCCTCCCAACCCATGGAATTGATCACAGGGCTGGGGAGAGGGAAATAAAGCCATTAGGAATGCAGATTCTCTGCTAATAGTTATTTCTTTTCCTTTAAGAAGATTCCTCAATGGATAGGAATATGGACATGTCCGGGAGATATTCTTGAGCTATCTAAAGCATATACTTTCCCTAGAAAATTCAATAAATAAGTCCATTTAAGTGAAGTGAACTCACTGCAACTGATTTTGCATGTGAATGTTTAGTACACACATATCCATGTATTGTCAATCTGCTGTTAGTTACTGAACTGTTAAACAGAACTGAATGAGTATTCTACTGTGTTTAAGAAACATGTGAACCTGCTAAGGAGACTGCCCTAACAAGAAGAACAACACAAACTTCGTTGTTCCTAATACTTCCCATAATGTGTCAGCCACTCTCTTCCTTATCAAGTCCCCTGCTGAACTGGTTTCTAAACATCTATTCTGCTCAGAGACTCTAGTTGACACTGGTGTAAATGACTTTAATAAGCATTTACTCTGCCTGCTTTAATCCTAATTTAATTCTCACATGTTGGTCTCCAATTGATCAAGCAGAAGGAATTACGTGGAGTATCTCTACGTGACTTCATTAAGTAGGGTAAAGAATGAAAAGTTGTGTTTGGAAAGTGATCAAGTCGATAGAGTGCCCCTCTATTAATCAAGTGGCCATATTTCAGTAGGAGGCCACAGCATTTTAAAAGTTTATGTGTTTGTTTGTTTGTTTGTTTGTTTTCTTTGGCAGCCAACAATTTGTCACATTGCATGTTTCAGGGTTACAAAGGAGCCTCATGGTGGGACAAATGCAGGACAGAGGAGACACTTAATGGTGCTCAACCACAATCGCAGTTTTCTTCTTTTTGAGGATTTCAAAGTGACAGCTGGCACTGATCCACCAATTCATTATTTTCTCTTTATTGGATGATTGCACATAGATTGCTTTACCTATATCTTAATTTCAACACAAACTTTTAACAGAATCTTTCATTTTTATCACTGCGTAAGCAGGTGTGATTTTTATCCTTTTTTCTTTTCATTGAGCAGTTACCTCATTTGAAATTTTTCACTTGATTTAATTTAACTTTTTTTTTATGGTAGATACATCTGTTGCTATCTATGTCTGGTTGTCATTTTAATGGGCTGCAAGAGGCTGTGACCACAATAGTGCTGCATTTTCCTGCTGTTCCTTTATTCTTTGTTTTAGGTATATCAGTTTTCAAAAATGGAGTTAGTATATTGTCAAAGCTTTGATTTTTGCCTCTCCAAAATGTTCTTCCATAATTATCTCAATACATTTGGAAGCATTTTATGGTTAATTTATACATAAAATATTAAAACTCCTTCAGAAATTTTTTAGTTTCCCAAATACACATTGATATAGATTATTTAATAGTTGCTACAAAATTATCTGTGGAGCAATAAATTTTGTTTTATAAGGACATTCCCAAATATAATTTAAAAGTGATTAAACCAGCCTTTGATGGCCTAGAAATAATGTACAGTTATTATTTTAACCTTACTGCAAATTGAAGAAGACTATGTATTCAGGATTGGTTATATAATTTTCAGGGCCCAGTGCAAAATGAAAATGCAGACCCGCTTATGCAGAAGTAACTAAGAGTTTCCATACAACCATAGCAGTCCACACACAGGGCCTGTAGAAGCAGGTTGCGTGCCCATGAAGTCAGCCCTGTGTGTTATTTTTTTAGGCTTATCATTTGGTTTGCATGCACATCTTTAAATTATGAAAACCAACCTTCAAGTCAGCTTCAGCAGAATGTTTTAAAAGTGGTAGAAGAGAGAAACAGGGTGTCAACTCTATGGTGATGAAAGAACTAACTCTGGGTAGTGAACACACAATGCATATACAGATGATGTATTATAGATTCATACACTTGAAACCTAAGTAATTTTACTAACCAAGTCACCCCAATACATTTAATAAATAAAAAAATTGTGGAATATTAGACCTATAGAAATAAAACATATAAAGAAAGATTGCACAGCCAACCTGAAATTCAAAGCATGACATGAACTCTGATAGAACTTAACTTTTAGGATTTAATATTCCACCTATATTTTCACTTTTGAAAACTCTAGATATCATTTCTTATGTTAGCTTTAAATCTGACTTCCGTGAATTCTAACTATTGTCCCAAGTTCTGTCCTAATGAACAATTCAGAGATAACTCTATTTCCTGTTCAACTAGGTGGAACCATATGGAAATGTAAATATTCAGCCTTTTGACTTACAAAAAAGACAGTTTTATATATTTCCACCTAAGACATGGCAGCCTATTAAATATGTGAAGGCAAGAACCATACAGCATCTACCCCAGCCAATACCAAATGTATGCTCGTAACATTTCAGAAACCCCAGGTCTTCTCTGCCCCAAACTAATCATTCTTTGACTCTTCACCATATGAGAAATTTTCCAGACCCTTCAATATGTTGGTTGAGTGACTCTAAAAATTAGGTTTATTAATTTTCCTCTTACAATTTGACATTCTTTATTTAAAAAAAAATGGTTCAAATGTTAACAGATAGACTGCATAGCAAAACATGTTTACCAATTGCCATGACCTAAAACAAGTCTAAACTGTGACCCCCCAATTATGTTTTCTTATTGACTTCTACACAATATATCCGTTAGCATAAACTTGTGCAATTTATATGTGAAACCTAAAGAATTTTAGTTACATGTATTCTTTATATCCTTTTGCCCGCAAATAATCCCTTCAATAATGCCTCATCTTCCATTTTTTTTCCTGTTCTTTTCCATTATTCTTTCTTTTAAAAAAACTATAACCATTTCTTTGAAGAAGCACAGTTTTTTCCATTTCTGAGGTCTGAAAGACATTCTTGAAAGGAGTCTCATAAAACTACCTGACATCCGGGTAATTAACACAATAATGTCAGTATAATGAATACAGTTGAAAGTTCTATAAGGCTCATGTGTAACATCAAAAAGCAAATTAGAAAAAAACCAATTCTATTACAGCCTATGGTCTAAATATATAATTTTCTGATGATTTCAACTGGGACAAAAATAACATTAGTACAATGTAGAGCATTAAAGTTCTAAAATTTTTGTCTGCTGAACATTTTCCATCAGAAAGTTTTTTACAGAAGTCCAACATGAGAAAACCTTAGCTCCCATGGAGCTGCTGTCTTCACCACTTGGGAGCTGTATTAACTCCACTGTATTGGCACACACGTAGACACGCCCACCCAGAAAAACATTAAATCTGAATTCTCAGTGGCTGAAACAAACCCAAGATTATTTATTACAAAATGCCCAGTGTTGGTCAGGCTACCCTCTTCCATCTTTAAACTCTGACACTCATTACACATAATCTTGAGATACCCAAAGCTGAAAAAGAGAGAGTTTAAGAATAAGAGAGCTTTTTTCCTGCCTCAGCCTCAAAGTGATACATGTCACTGCAACTCATAGTCTATAAACTAGACATCAGTGCTACATGATCTCAACATAATTAGAAGTCTCCGAATATCTGGAAGTACATGAATATTTTCGGAGCTTGAAATATCTGCCACAAACTCTCTTTTACTTTCTCAGATGCCCCCTGACTCCTCTCCACAGGAACTCCTAATGCTTTACACAGATGACATAAAAACATTGATCTGAAGGGATGATTCCCCTATGCTTCGAGCAATTCTTCATGCAATATTATTCTCCTGTACCCAACTTTCCATAACAAATTACCTACAATGAATCCACTGTATTTCTTGAGAAAGACCAAAATGCCAACATTTGTGTATTAACAAAAGGGCAGAGCTGGGTTCTTTAACAGGCTGCCTAGTATGAGGTTGGGATGATGTTCTTTTTTGAAAACTGGGCCTCTCAAGGACTTCTGACTGAATGGACAAGCTCAGAAGATGCATGAGCATGTCCTAGATTTCCCTCTGAAAGATTTTTGGGCCTGCTCTAATGAAGGAATGAGTCTAGAAAATGTAAGACTTTGAGAGTGGACATGGTGCCTTATTCATCTTAGTCCTTCACATTTTGTTCTGAATCTTGCACTTTCTGTGTTTTAAGTTAAGTTTGGTTGACATGAAACGAAACCTTCGGTTGCGTGCTAAACAGTTCCAAGCCAGGCACCAAAGCGCAACACTCCAGAATCAGTTCTTTTCTTGAATCTTGTTCTCCCTTCAGAGTTTCCAATTTTTATTACAGATACCACCTGTCATACCGTCATTTGGGCTTAACATTTTAGAGTTTCTATTGGGTCTGGTGTATACTTTGCTTTTTATATAGTCAAGCATATTCCAAGGATTGTTGCCTCTGATTCATGCCTTTTTCTCAATTTTATTTCTCCAGTCTAAGTCATTCACATATTAGCTTCCAATTGAACTATTAGAATGGCCTCCTGGCATTTAAACTCTCCTCTTTCAATTGATTGTTCTGTCAGAATTGTCATCTTATAGCAGACTTCAGTCCCCATTTCTCGAAGTATGCCCCAGTGACAACAAAAGTAACAGTTTTTAATAGGTGCTACATGCAGGGAAACAGAGATGGAAGAGTTAGTTTAGTAAATCTAGATTATAAAATCTAGATTTAAACAAAGTTGAATAGGGTTTGCTTTTTGCTGTTGTGGTATTAATATATGTTAGACATTTCTAAAAAGGCCAAACTGAATTTCTGTAATATATTTAACAAAGGGATCTGTTTTCTTAGAAGTATTATTTCAGAACTGCCTTAGATCAGATTTTCAGGGATTCCTCATTATAAATAGAGTCACATCCAGAGGATTTAGTGCTGTAAACAGGGTCCTCTACAACAGACTTAGTGAACATTTCTAGTCGATTTTCCCACCATTTCTTCATGTATTTTTGCTGAGATCAGTGTGCACTCTACAGCTTTCTGTGCATCTTCTACTCTGTGTCTTTGTTCTCACAGTTGTTTTTTTACATGGGATCTCTTGCAACCCTATTTACAGATTCTCTCTTGCAAAAATGAACTCATTTATCATGAACAAATCCCCCGCTTTCTCTATTAAGATTCATTGAGATGTTACGTCCTTACAAATCACAGGCAGAAGTAATCTCTACGCAGAGTGTTTTCACAGAAGGATGGGAGAGTTCTACTTTAATGGAATATTTACTATGTGCCCTACAAAATGCTAGGTATTTACATATACTATTTTTTAATCATCTTGTCAATCCAATGAAGAAATATTAATGAACCTGTTGTATAGATTAAAAAATACTGAGATATACACAGTTAGTGCCGGGTGTGCAGGTTTTCTCAGCTATCAGCTAGGGATGCTGTGATTTAAAGAAGATAAAACTATCTCCAGAACTTCCTTGAGTTGCTTACACTCTAGTTCATATCACTTTGTTTTTATTTCTTTTGTAGTATTTCATGAATTTTACCATGTATCCTAATGATTTAGAGCTGGAATACAAACTCTATGAAGACAGATATCATACCTTGTTAGATGCATAACTATTATAATTGCATGTTACATTGATGAATGCACATTAATATGAATTTGATCAATTCTGTTATATTAACTGCTCTTGTAACGTTTTATTTGCTTCATGGTTTTCTTCATTCAGGTTCGTGTTAAAATATCTCTAGGAACTAGACCATATTGTGTTGCTGTAGTAGACGTGTCCTGACTAATGCCTGGACTGTGCTTTCCAGAGACCCGCTTCTTGCTGTTGCTCTAGGATAAGCTTTAAGATTTCAAGTTTATGAAGGAATTTACATTAAAACGTGACAATAAAACCTTACAGCTTGTATTGGTATACAAAAAGTAAGAGATTTTCTAGGTCAGTATCAAGGTGGACAAAATCAACGAAGTTAAAAGAGAGGTCAACAGTAATACTAGTGCAGACATTTTTAAATAGTTGATTGAAAGAATTTTTATTTGTGCTTTGCTTGGGAGCAGAATTTAAGTACTATAAAGAAGGGGTTAATATCAAGAAAGGCTCAAAAATACTTTTCTTTTGTAGGCTCAGGCATGACCCTGAGCAGTTATGCATTGAAGATTGCTCTCTAAATTATCATCTTGAGAGTAATACTTGGTTTTAAATACATATTTTAATGTAATCACATTCTGTGACTGTTATTGGCTGCTTCATTGTCACTAAAAATAAGAATGCTTCATTTTTATCTTAAGAACTGGGTGTCTTCCAAGGTCAAACCTGAGATTTTAGTCTCATTTCAAAACAGACTAGATGGCACTGAAGAATTTACACTGATTCCTGGATAAGCACTACCTCCTCTGTGTCCCTGAACACTATGGGCGCCTCAGAAATGGTTTAGCTCATTGAATGATGTGTTTGATCCCTATTTACTTACTAGGAAAAATAAAGATAGATGTTTGAGAGTCTCCAGGTTCTTTCCAGAGGCAAATGGAACCCAGATGCTCTCAACTCCTTCAAGTTTTAGGGGTCATGCCTCGCGTCTACCTAATGGAGCAGTATTCTAAAACTCACTAAAGTCGACTATAAGACAGCCAGTCTTCTATCAGGCTCTTGTCTCCAGATATTTTATGGAAAACTTTGAGAACTATATCAGTGGATTAAAATCTGTTCTTTTTATTGCTTTTGACCTTTTATCCTGATGTTACAGTAGAAGAGTGTTTCATGCTGTAAGTCAACTTTTGCCATCTCAAATCACTTTTTTCCAGAATAATGCTGCTCTGCATTTCTGCTTTCATTCCAAGTAAAAGCACAGGCTCCTCTCTTAATTCCTCAAAGCAAGTTTAATGCCAGGCTCTAATGTTATTATATCCCCTAGGGTTTAACTATACCCATGGGAATGCTTTAGATGATGTCTTCCAGTCCACATGCCAAAGAAGAGGATTTTCTATCATTCCCATCTAAGGTCTTCCTCTTATATGCTATAGCCTGTACAAAAGCAATTTAAAGCACTAAAATAATAGTCATTTTTTCTATTATTAGACAGGCAGGAGAGGCTTATCACTCCCTCAAATCTTTTTATTTCAGATAGTTTTTTTACCCTTCTTCATTCAGAAATCCTATTGTTGTGTGTTCTTCCCAAACAATGGAACAAATTGTCACACCCCTCTCCCTACCAGGTTCATTCAAGGGAAAAATGCACTGAACTCTTCTTCTTAGACAGGTATTGTTGAAAAAACAAGGTTAGAGTGGAGCAATTGCCTTTTTAATGATATGGCAGATTAAACTTTCTCGATTTAACACTTAGAATGGGTTGAATGCAAAATCATAATTCAGTAAATATTGTGAAAAATATTTTTTCTAAAAATCAGGTTTAGGAGAGCTAGACATAACCTTTGTAGTCATGGAGCTTAGTGTAGGAGGAGTGATGGATATGAACCAAATGACAATATGTGTGATTACTGCTGGACTATGTGATATGAGAGAAGGGCACATGATGCCACAAGACTATAACTTATTGAGGTAGTTATCCCGATAAGAAAGATACTTAGGATTTCTCTGGGAGGGAAAAAAAGTCTCCTAGAGTGATAATACAAGGGAGAGAGAGAGAGAGAGAGAGAGAGAGAGAGA